>NW_019385389.1:114007-194694 GCF_000671375.1 Centruroides sculpturatus
GGATTACACTTCGAGTTATTTATTTATAAATATTTTATATAAGTTTTAAGTTTTAAATAAATATATATAACTTTATATAGCTTCTTAAATATATATATATATATATATTTTAATTAATTATTTTAAATAGCTACATTTCAAAGGAGCAGCTGTCCATGATGTGGGTAGGTGCAGCTGCGTTTTGTAGAGTAAATGTAGCTGTTTGTAACGTCTCTACACCATTGAGAGATGTACTTAGTACAGTGTTGGTCAATTTAGTAACACATCTTAACAATTCCCTGGAGTTTTGTTGAACACATGGAAAGACATGTTTTGCTTGAGAGAAGGTATCAGCTATCGAAAAAAATGCCAATAAAAAATAAAATAAATAATAATTTATTTTCTAGATAATTTAATTTCACTTTTATAATTCCGACATTTTTCTTCCCGGTTTAATCTTTAAAAGTTTTATTTTTATTATTGCATTTTTATTTAAATTTATAAATCGGTTTTTATTTAAATTTTACTCAGCGGTATTAAAATTTTCAATTTGATTATTATTATTATTTTTTTAATATTAAAAAGAAATTTTTAAATTATTTTTCATGGCTATCAAATTTTTTTTTTCACTTAAAAACGTTTTAAAAAAAGAGAGAAAAGTTCGAAAAACTATAGTGAATTCTATACTATAGAATATGTTGGGTTCGATTTCTAAGCATTTTACATATTAAAAAATGATTTTGAACGTAAATTCTATCGTTAAAATATCGTTAACATTGAATGTAAAAATTTCAAACCATTATTTTCATCTCAAGTTGCCTGTTTGGGAAAGAAATCATAATAAAGAAAGGAAGAAAAAGAAATAAAAAAAAAATAATATAAAAAAAGCAAACAAACAGAGAAAGAAACAGAAATTCTTTATTAATTTTTCTTAAAGGAATAAATTGTGCAGAAACACTAGAGAAAATCGGGTCTTCCACTGTCCACCCAATCTCCGCTAATGGTATATTTAACGAAGAAAAATGGCGGCGAAAGAAAAGAAATAAAATTGTATACTCATGCGCAATACAATAACAATCCAGAACAGGTCACACGGAACTTATTGACACACTTCCGGTCATTAAGACCACTTACTGGCCAACAACAGAAAAGTCTTAAAACATGAAGATTAATGTTTTCTTATTATCCTCTTAGCTTTTAATGTGTAATTTACTCGCGAGGTGGCGTTGTGATCGAAATTTTGAATTCAGCGCCAACTTATAAATAAATTAGTCAACTTTTCGTATTCAGCGCCACCTTATGAATAAATTACTCGATGTTTTTATAGCAGCGCCATCTTACGAGTAAATTAATCAAAGTTTAAATTCAGCGCCGCCTAATGAGTAAATTAATCGAATTCTTTTATGTCACCAATGCTTTATGAATAAAGTTAACTTCGTTATAAATAAGATGTTTGTATGGTAAATTTATACTTAAAAAAATTATAAATTAAAAATTGATGTAAATTTTAAAAAAATTATATATAATTTTTATTCGTGTTTAACATGTATATTAATGGAAAACAGGAATCAAATTAATTATTAAATATTCTCAAAATTAATGTATATTATTTATTTTTAGCATTTTACCATAGTAAATGAGATTAAACTAAAATATATTTATTTTATAATTTTTTTTATTTTTCTATTTTTTTAGCATTATAAAAATTAATGGAGACCTTATAATTCTATTGTTTTTCTTTCATTTATTATATTAAATTAAGAAATTAAACAAAAGCATGGATCATAAATTCTCGAAATACCAAAGCTTACAATGAAAAAATAAAATGTTAGAAGTCTTAGAATTCCTGTTTTCTTCTAGCTGCTTAAGTTCATAGACCCCTTTGGAAACAAATTTATCAAATATAAATCCTACCATATAATATATTATAGTATTATAACATAATATATTATAGGTAAGAATAATTTTCATCGATTCCAAGATGTTTGTGGCATAGAGCGGAAATTCGGATATGATTGATAGCTTCCTACATTGCATGCCCAATAACTTTATGAGTCGAATTGAAAATCAAGATATTTGTTCCGGGGGTATAGTTCTAGAAGTTATTATTAAAATATCACTAAGGAACTTGGCAGTTAAGAAAATTCGTCGATTGATCCAAGTTATTAAATTTCGATTGTTCTGGCCTGCAAATTATTCGATCGATTAATCGATATGTAACTCGAAAATCTAGCAATAATTGTATCATAAGCAGAGAAAGAAGACTTTTTTCCAAGAAAAAAAAGTCTGAAAAATCTCCAAATTAAATACAGAAAAATGTCCACACTCGTTATTATGATTATCTGTGAGTACGAAATAAGATCTTACCTACCATTTATTCAGCAATAAATAAATATACAGAAGAATAAAAATAGATTATTTTATTTTAAAAAATTTAACGAGAGATTAAAAAAAATTTTTTTTCATAGTTTATTTATTCAACGAGGCTCCATTAAGATACATAATTATTTTGGAAGGAAATCATTATCTCTAAATTATGCACAGATAATATATTTTATCTTCAACAGTCATAAACATTAGAGAAAAGGGGAGGGGAAGAAAAAAGAGAAAAGAGGGGGAGAAGAATGAGTCTAATCCATTTTATCACTATCGATCATAGGAGTAACGACATGAAATAATTCATGAAATTATTATAGCAGTCAACACAAGAATATCACGAAAATTTCACATTTATTTTCAAAATATATTTATAAATTTTTCTCATTTTTAAAATCAATTTTTTAAATATTTTTTAACGCATCTATTCGGTTACATGATTAATTACTTAACCAATTACTCACAAGATTTTTAGCTATTGTACAAGAAATAATAGCTTTTAGTCAAGTTGACTGAACTTTATAAATAGCAAATAATCGATGCCATTGATCGAATCGAATTTAAAAGTAATAATGATTTTTTTTTTTAAAGAAAAAAGAAATTATTTTAACAGAAATTCTTCATTAAAAACTAGAATTTTTTGAAATTCGATTTATCGCAAGACTGCTTGAAATGTAATTATACTTGTAATTAATTGCGATTAAGATAGAATTCATTCGTACGTCAGCATCAAAATCAAGTTAAATTATTTCATCATTTAAAATATGTGAAGACAGTTACGATTATTGTAATTAAACAGAATTTTAAATGAGATTTTTTAAAAAATAAAATAATTTTATTATGTTAATTACATTATATTTTATGTAGAAACGATTAAAAGTAAATCAAAAAAATTACATTAAGACATTTTAAATTGATCGCAATTAAATGCTATTAGAAATAAGTTTAATTGTAAATCAATTGTTTTTAATTTTAATCAGTTTCAGCTCATCTGATTGCAATTAAAATGTCATTTAAATTGATTCGTTGTGAAAAAATTTATTTTTAAATTGCGTTTTAAACAGAATTTAAATTAATCACAATTAAATGTTACTAAAAATAATTTTAATTGTAATCAGTTTCAACAATTCGTTACTGAAATCGATTTAATTTTAAAAAATGAAATTTGAAACAAAACAATTACACTAATTACAATTATCTACTAAAATCATCGTTAACAAAATAAATTCATTTATGGGAAATGGCAATTTCTCTTTTATTTTTTAATTGAAATTAAGTAAAAAAATTAAATTTTTAAATTTATAAAATAAAATCATTCCAAAATAAACAATAAACAAGTCAATATAATTGTATTTTTTTGTTTTTTAATTAGAAAATTATTTCGTTTTATATCATTCGGAAGATTTTCGTGTTTGTCAGGTTGTCTCACCTAACGAAATTAATTTTATATACTCAAAATAAAGATTTAAAAAGTTATTTAAATGGGAAAAATATAATGGAATATACACTCATTTTATTTATAAAATATTTAATTATATAATTTAAACTATATTTGTAAAAAATCCCAATGGCTAAAGAATATATTTGACTGATGGAATGTGAATTGAAGTAAATGACAATTTCGAGTAGATATTGGCATGAATTGCATCGATTTACGAACATAAATTGAAACGGAAATCGAACTTGGATCGAAAGAAACGTGTAAAAAGAATGCAAATTTGTTTGTAGAAAGTGAAATTAAACACGAATTCCGTATTGAAATATGTCATATAATGATGCTATTGATGTATCAGTTTATGTATTACATCACGAATTAAGAGAAAGTTTCTTCTTTCTCCGATAAACATGCAAAAAGTAATGTTAAGCAGTCATAATCGTGTAATGGAAGATATAAAATTACATATTAGTACAAGATTTGTGACTACGTTACATAAGCCACATGAGTTTTAAAGATGCCGAAGATAAATTGATTCAGTAACAAATGTAAAACTTTCGATTTTTTTACCCCCCCTTTTTTCGTCATGCAAATTCCAATTTAACATTCTAAGCAGGGATTTTCAAAAAAGTGGTGAATTTCAATTTATAAGTATAAATTTCGATTGAAAATGAAGAAGGGCATGTAAAGAAAAAAATTCGATATATCTTTAGTTATGAAGCTGTTTCACAAGAATTTTCTAAACAATTTAGTAATGCTATTTTTGTTTTTTTCTATTCTTTAAACACAAACATATATTGTACTTTCCCTGTTTAAACAGTAGCTAGAGATTAATAGTCTCCAAACGGGTTTATACGATATGTGACAGACAAAACGACTCGTAATATCAGTCATGAGTATTCTAAGCACGATTTTTGCAAATGCTGTTCAGTTATTGTGTTCACTAAATATTAGCTTAAAGAAAGACATTACATCTAACTATAGTCGAACATAAGAGGCGTTAATGCCTACACAAAAGACGGAAGTCAATGCGAAAAAAGAATGAAAAAAAAAAAATAAAGAAAAGAAAAAAAAGGCTAATGGCTTCTCTATCCTGTCCGATTTGTATTCAGTAAACAGTATAGGCCATTCGGGATACAATTTGAATAATTTTTACCTGAATCAACCAACGTCCCTCGATGTAATAGCTTATCTTTATGTTAGCATAACATCTCAAAACTAGTTATTTTTGACAGCGTGATATGGCTATTTTACATCAAATATACTAAACCGTAACAAGTTCCCATGTTTATACCCGGATAAACGAATTTTTATTAAACTTTTCTATATATTTTTTAAAGTTTCTTTTTTACATTATTTAACAATTTTTCGCGCTAAACCATTTGCACAGAAAACGGAAATTGTCTGTTCGTTTGAAGAATGACGTCATTATCCAAGTCGAATTTCCGTTCGTTACGTCATCGATGATTAACGAAATTGGAAATAAAATAAGTTTTTCTCTTGGTTATAATTTGTTTCGCTTTTGTTCGAAATCAAACGATTGTCTCTCTCTCCATTTACGTTTGATTATTTCAACGTTAATTCGGGGCAAGTCCCGATATGACATCAATTATTTATTATCTATACTCGTTCATGTTTGATATTTGTTCCTCTAGTACCATTTAATTACATTCTAAACCTTTTACTTCTTTCATTTTAATTAAGCCCTAGCGAGTCTATTGTCCGCTTGTTTTTATTGTTTTATTTCTAGAATGAATTTCAATTTGCATGAATGTAATTTAATTAAAGTAATTCATATTTTAAAATTAAATATCTCTCTTAAAAATAACGGTTTTACGCTGTTCAAATTATTATAATCGATTTTAATCGATTACGGCAATGAGAAAAATCGATTAATTATTCTATTTCATTAATAAAAATCTGTTTACGTCTACAACAATAAAACACGAGAAATTAATCTATTCCCAATGATAAAATCGACTTTATAATTGTAATTAATCGATTAATTACAATTAAACATAATTTGAATAAAATCGATTATATGCTTTAAGGTTGTAAATTTAAGTATAAACATTTATGCTATGGTTTAATATTATATTATCAATCAACTTTATGATTTTAAAAAATATTCTTTTATATTAATTTAATGCCGTAGTCATTAATGTAATACATTATTTTCCATTAAATTATTACACTGGGATGTTACAAATTTTTATAATAACATTCCAAAGCTGTTATAATAATGAAAACGTTTCAATGATGTCGACATACAAACTGCGATGTGTTAAAAATATTTCTCAATTAAACTGGAAACAAAATTTGATTAAATTTGCATGTGTATTTTTTTATTCTTACCAAATGCTACTACACGAACAATAAAGTATGTTTATATTATTTTCCTTCTAGACGCGAGACAAGAGTCAAATCTTTCTTTAATCAATAACATGTCTGCATTTATTACTATAGCAACATAGAGAATTTTGTAATTTCTGCTGCGTTATATAGCCTATAATCGGTATATTGTACCATAAATGTAAGCAATTTTATAGCATTATTCAATATAAATTTTGATATTAATTACATTTGTTCATGTACTGGCATTAAATTTATTTAATAAAATAATTTTAACAATCAATTCTTTTAAACTAATCGATTACAATGCTGTCGAAATCGAGTAAATAACCGAATTATTCAAATCGATTAATTACATTTTTTGTTGTAGTAATCGATTAATTAAATTAAAAATCGACTAAAGAAATCGAGTAAATAATCGATATCGATTTTTAATTTATAACAATCGATGCTTAATCGATTACAACAATGAAACATACAATTAATTCATTTCTTAATAGAAATAAATTAATTTTTTTTAATTTTCTCTCTTTTTTATTTTAATTAACCAATTTCAGAAACGTAATGAATTAATTGCGATTAAATTGTTGTAGTTTTATTATAATTTTTATTCCTCTCCTTTTTTTATAATGTCTAAATTTATCTATTGATAAATTCGGAAATTTTGAGGAGAGAAATAAGTAAGTGCATCGTAGTGAATTCACTCCATTATCCTATAGGATTTTCTGATTTTTCTGTACGTATTTCGGTAGCATGTATTAAAGAAGTTAATGCTATTGAAGCGGAAAATCGAAACCAAGTCGGGGGATAAACGACCACAACAACCTTTTTAGTACAGGACTATTTCTTTCGGCGGAGGAGAAAATCAATTGAAAAGGTGTCAAGGGAATCCTTGTCTGACTACTTGTATAATGATCTTGTCATTCTGATACGTTTACTTTGGAAAAAAAAATGTTTTTTTCTTTCGTTTTTTCCTATAATTTTTTCTTTTCTTCTTACATGTTTTTAACTTCTTAATAATATAGAAAGATACTTTAATTTGTTCTTCATATAACCGTACTAAGTTATGCGATTTTTAAAAATATCTCAAGGGTAGATTTCTCTTTATAAAGAAAATCTCTATGTATCTCTCTACTTCTCATGACAGGGATATTTTTTAACAAGCTTCTTTCAAAATTAGTGTAAATTAGAAAGAGCTGAATACTTTATACGTATTTTTTTACAGTTAAATTCGGTAATATATACTTAATATTTCAAAAATTATGCACATGTTTTTAAATAATGTTCTACTTGTAATTTTTATTACGTGTTTATCAAATGACAACATTCTTTATTCATATAATTGTGTTTGTAAGAAGTTTAATTATGCACTCAAACATATATATTATTGCTGAAAATATTTTTAAGTATTAAAATTACGTTTTACAATTGTACAATTATAGGGTACTACTTTTAGCAGGACTGGATTTACACACAAGCTAAATAAGCTGCGGCGTAAGGCCCTTATGATCTTACGGCCTCATATTTTACGTGTATCACTATTTGGTGGAGGGGAAGAACTTTTATATCGTAAAGCTTAGTGCCACACGTTTAAATCCAGCATTGGATTTTAATATTGTTATTTTAAGTGCACCATTCACCATACATTATTATAAATTACTCATTAATATAACTTATATAATTAATTATTTACAATAATATAAGCACTAAGTAACTTAGAATTGATACATTTATATTAGATTTTGCTATGGAAGACATCGGAAAATATAAATTTATCGTCTTGGAGTAAATTAAAAAAATAGACAGGCATTAGAAAGACGGACAATATGATAAGAATGCAAAATTAACTTGTGATTAATGTTCTTATCTCCTGTTACGAAGACAGACAGAGAAACGTACGAAACGTTTTATCAGTTATGTTAATAGCGATAAGAGAAGGTAGCAGACACATATATAATGCCACCATCTCTTATTATTCATAATAATAAGAAGAAAACTTGTAAACAACAATTTCATTACGCGATTTACACATGCAAGGAAATGATAAAGTTTCGACATTTTAAAAATTTTAATTTCGAATCTTCTTCTTGTGGAAAATTTAGCCAAAGGGTAAATTTCGTCTCGAGTTGCTTCTAGTATTAACAACGTCATAAATTGAATGTGGCATATATTAACTAGTGAGCGTTTTTCCTATAAAATACCCTTTCTATCCAACGTTGTTATTTTATAATTTAACGCAATATGTTGCATTTGTTTAGGTGAAGAGAAGGATTTATTCATTTAAGACTATTAATGAAGTTAGGAAATGCAATTCACATAACTAATTGTGCCACTCACGCAAGAGTGAAGACGCAATCACGCAACTAATTGCGTTGACGTGAGTAATATGTCTACTAACAATTATGACATATATGAAAAGCAATTGATATCCTATAAATTCTTGTTATTCTTAATGTATTCCTAGTGGAACAACAATTCGAACAATAAAAGGGAATTTAGAGAACTGTTAGTAAAATTTCTGATAACATTTATTTATATTTTAATATGAAATTTTGTATTCATTTTCTTGTTATTTCCCTAAATATTATTGTAAATTTCAGCTTCAGTTGATTGCTTATTTTTTATTATATAAATATATTATTTTATCGCTTTGATAATGAATATAATTTATAACTTATGGTTTGAGTGTTTACCCGGCTTTAAACATAAAATATTAATTGGTAAAAATAAATTATTTAAAAAAATTTTTAAGGATTTTATTACGCGACATTTTAACGATAATTTTCCTGTTATTTCCCTAGCAAATTTTTTTAAATTCCTGTAATTTTTTTGTAAATTTCACTTTAATTGAATATTGATTTTTCTAAAATGTGTATTTTATATGAACCCACAGATTATTAGGAATTTTATTAGGAAAGTTTTTCCGGTTTTCCGTAATTTATATCTGCAAAATTCCCTAAGTTATTGGAATTTTATTTCAGTAAATATTGATTTTATTTAAAACAACAAACAAAATTGAAATTTTTAAAGGATTTTGTTAGGGAAGTTTAGCGATAATTTCCCTGTTTTCCCTACAACATTTCTGTAAATTATTTTGTAGATTTAATTTTAATCGAATTTTTATTTTTCATACAAAAATTTAAAATGTAAAATTTATTACGTGACAAAAACTGTTATAAATTAATCAATTTCGATTTATCGATTTACATAAAAGTTCACAACGCACAAAGACATAAGAAAATACTATTTTCCCCCTACAATTAAATAAATTATTTACTACTTTTAAATGAAAATTAAATTATATCGTTAATGTAAATATTAATTAACACAAATAATAAATTATTTCAAGTATGTAATANTTGGTTTGTCAGTGAATTCATTTATATTATACATGTTTTTATATAAATTTTTAAAATATTTATAAATTAATATTTACATCGATTTTAATTAAAATAATAATTTTAAAGTAACTGCTATAATATTATTATTTAATTTCGTGTAAAATTTTATATTTCATAGAAATTATTAATTAACATTTTTAATTAATGTGTTTACTATTAATAAATTTTTTAAAAATTTCTTCAAGAAATATATTTTGCAAATAATAATGATAATTTAACCTCGTTCAATAAAAATAACTACTTTTATTTTATAAATAGGTCTATATTTAATGTAAATTACAAAATAATTTAGAGAATTATTAGGGAAATTTGAGAAATTGCTGTAGAAAATTTTTTATAATTTTAATATATTCTCAACTTAAATATACTGTATTTATATAAGGTAGAAAAATTATTTGCTTAAAAACCTCTAAAAGGTCCTGTAATCTTCTTTACAGCGGTTTAAATCCATTATATTAAATTAATATTTTAATAAATATATTTAACAAGTTATACATATTAGGAATTACGGGAAACTGGAATTATCAGGAAAACTGGAGAAATTTTCTTACGAATTCTGATATAATATTCTTACATTACAGTACATTGAAAACAGTAGAAATTTTCTGAAAATTTTGCAGGGAAATTTTTGTTTAAACATCTGTAAATTTCTCTTAATTCTGTTCAAATTAATTATAATATAATTTAAATTACACTAGAATGATTGTATATTACATTATTAGCATTTTTTAGAAGAAATCTTCATTGGAATAATTGAAAATTTTATTAAAATTCTTAAGGGAATTCAAAAGAAATTTTCTCAAATTTTTCTAATATTTTATGAAATTTTCCATTAAATTTGTTTAAATTTATTATACTAGTAGCAATTTTTTAAATTAATTTATAACTTGAATTATTCATGAATTTATAAAGTATACAGAAAATTACTAGGGAAATTATTGAAGTTAGAAAATTATTTAATAAAATCTAATGAAATTTTTACTGGTTTTTTGAAAAAAGTAAGAAATTTACCATGAATTTTAGGGAAATATGTAGGGAATTTTTGGGGAAATTTTCCCTTAAAATACCCTACAAATTTGTTATAAAAGTTTCCTTGTTTTCTGTCAGTTTCACTTCAATAATGAATAATCGTCGATTTTTTTTAAAAAATTGTAAGTTACACCACGTGATTATAATTTCATAAATTAATCAATTTCAATCTACGTTTCTAAATGAATTTATCGAAAGAAAATTGAATCAATTTTTCTACAAATTTTATCGAATTTTCGCTACACGTTTTAAGTGACGCGTAAAATTTATTTTATTCAATTCCTAGAAGCACAATTTTAATTAAAATTTCATTGTTTGAATTTAGTTATTCAAACAGACAAATTTTGTAAATATTTCTACATATTTTTATTTTCAAATTTTATAGCAGAAATTTTCCTAAATATGTAATAAATTTGAAGAAATCAGAGATAAATAATAATAATAAAAAAAACTTAATTTTATATAAGCCTCTGATCTTTAAAGTAATAAATTTTTCGGGAATTTTCTTATTATACAAACAATTAAATGATTTAGAAAGTTTGAAGTTTTAGAAAGATTTTCTGGACAAGTTGTTATAAATTCATTAAAGAATTCCTTTTCTGATGGTATTAAAAATTCTTCTACTAAAGTTATTGCTGAAAAATGTTTCATTTGTTACCAAAGCTACAAGGTTAATTATGTGTAAACTTCAATAAATTTGACTGTTTTGATTTCAAAAATAAACAATTTAACGCTTAAAAATAAAATATTAGGAAGGAAATTTACCTTAAAAATTAAAAAACCTAGGAGACAAAAATAAATTAAAGTCTATAATTTCCCCTTCCCCATTTATCCTAATTTCTCTAGTAATATGCTGTAGAAGAGTTTGTGTAAGATGAGTTACAAAGCAGTAATTTAAAAGAAAAAATTGTCTTTGATATAATAAATTTAAACGAAATTTTAAAGGAAAACAAATTTTTCTAAATATGTATTTAATTTTTTGGGAAATTTTAAGTAAAATTTAACTAAATTGTAGGGAATTTTAAATAAATTTCCTTGCATTTTCCTAAAATCCACATTACAGGAACACAAGATTATAAAGGACTTTATCTTCTTTATGGGCTCTTCTCCAAATTTCTAAACTATTTTGATTCTTATGTTAAAATTACGCTGAAGTTAAAGGCTCTTTATGCGAATTTTTACGTGTTTAAGAAAGTCGGCTTACCCTGTGATTGTCCGTATAATATGAAAAAACAAGAATTGTGTGGCCTTCAATTTCTGTTTTTTTTTTACGAATTTTTAAAATAATTTTCTGTCCTGATATTTAATTTTCATATACTTCTTAAAATAGGAAGTCTTTTTAAACAATTTTATGTAATGCATTTAAGGGGCAAGAAACCAAACGAAAGCAGACTTATCGTGTGATTTAGTATTCCTGTGGTATGGATTTTTAGAGAACTTTTTACTTAAATTTCCCTTGATATTTAAAAGGTAAAAATCCAAAAATATATGTCTACTTTTCTGTGTGATTTGATATTCTTGTAGTGAGAGACACGAGGAATTTTTAGGTAAAATTAAATGTAAACATAGGGATTTTTAAAGAAATTTCCCCAAAGTTGCCATGTAAAATGAAATTTTCTTCAAATTTCTCTAATTTTTTTCTAAGTTTATTATATAGAAAGCGTCTATTTAGTTATTTGTTATAATTCAAATTAGATAGTAAAACTTTCATAGCATTTAAGAGAAACTTAATAAATGAAGGAGAGGAATTATGAGAAATCCAATCTATCTTTGTCTTCTATTTACAGATGTAATGACGTTAAAGATTAATAAAAATTCATTTTAGCAAAGGTTTTAAGAAAATATTTTTAAGAATTCTTTGCACTTTGCTACGAGATAAGATCGGATGTAAGAGGTCTTAAGAACGGGTTGTAAGCCCACATCCAAGTACTAGGATTGTAATTCTCGACATCTTTGTTTCTGCTAAAGATATCTCGGATTAGAAAGGATTAGATCTGATACTAATTTATGGCTGTTTCTTCTAATTAATAGTAATTAACATCAACGAACAGGTTTAAGTTTTCTTGATTCTTCCAGGGGTTTTTTAAGTATTGCTGCTCTTACCATATATTTATTGTTATTAATCTAGAATAAATATATTATTCTTTCTTTCTGGAATATATTTATGGCCTTTACTAATTCATATATTTTGATTTTATAGAATTAATTAAGATGAAAATTTAGGAGCATTTCGTGTGTAAACTGTATAAAATTTAAGCTATTTTTCTTGTTTAATTTATGTTGAAGATGATTTGATTAGTTTATTTCTTAAGTTAAACATCTTTAGCTTAAATTAAACAAAAATAAAATAAAATTTTGTGCATGACTTGGCTGAAACTATCTTCGATTTTAGTTCTTTCTACAAAAAAATTCTGCTTACTTTTGATGTGGTTTAAGATAATATCGAATAAAATGACTTAAATATAGTGTCTGATATGGAAATTTCTCAAATTTCGGTAAGCCAGAACGAATTTATCTTCTTTTTTTTTAACCTTGAATGTTAATCAATATGTCATAATGTCTCTGACGATTGCACTAACTTATCTTAGTTTACTGATCGATCCTTTAGCTGTGTTCTCACTTAATACATTTTTGTATCAAAGAAAACAGAAGGAAGTCATTAAATTCTGACTGGAAATATCAGTTTTCTTAACAGTATAGGATCTAGAAATTCGAACTAAAGATCACACAACCGAGAGAAGAAACAAGTCATCCAAATGTATCCCTGATTGGGGACATTTGTCATACCAACACAAGCAAGAAATGTAGGGTATTTACCCTGCTTGATGACGTAAAACACAGTTGACACATCCCGTGACGCGTGCAACAAATCACAAAGTGTATCATCTTGCAATTTTTTTCCCCTTCTCTGTCTCTCTCTCACTCTCCTACGACAGAGTGATGCTAATGATAAGAAGGATGAGAATGGGGAATGTTGGAAGCAATTATAAATTACAAGCTAGGAAACGTTTGAATACATTAATTTTAAAATGTTTCAGTTAGATAAATGATGTTACTATATACAAACATTAATTTCTTCCCTTTTACAGATACCAAAACAGGGATGAAGTGTACGAACAGTCATAGGTACTGTTCTCATTAACTGAATGTTGTCAAACGATTTAAATGAATATATAACCGTCACGTGAAACTAAATGACTTCGTTGTATAGTGCCATTGTTGTGTAAGAGTTTGTACGCGTTGTACAAACATCAGGAAGCTATGAACTAACTGATAAGTAAGAGAGCAATCTGCTTGTGTGAGTGAGTATTTAAATATACACCCGATAAGCGAACACTCCAGCGTGTCTAAACGTTTAAATGTTTGAAATGTGTTGATTTTGTTGTCGTAGTTTGGTGTAATTATGTCGTTTAAGTCGTGTTACATAGCACTTTTATTGACGTAATGAACGATGCTTTATTTTTTGAATTACCTTTGTTATACTGTTGTGTAATAATGTTTATCGTTTAAATTCAGTTTAATTTTATTTAAATATTTGAATTTCCTTTAAATTTTCAAGTGTTTTTATGTATATTTCCTTAAAATCAGCATTATTCTGAAAACATAATTTCGGAAGATTAAACATGGAAATATTCATAAATGCATTAAAAATATTGTATTTTTATTAAATTTAGCAGTATCATATTTATTTTATTTCTTTTTAAACAAGCTGAACTTTTGATTATCTTATAATCTCTAAAAAACCCAATTTTAACATAAAAGTGTTATATTTTACACACATTAAACGCTTCTATCATAAATAAATCCTAGCTTAAACTAAACTTAAACTATATAAAAATTAAATCAGCTAATTTATAACAATGAAAAATAATCAGAAATTGCCTAAAAAAGACATAAACATGCAAAATTGTTAAATTTTACAAGCAAATTTCCTACTTATGTTAAGAAAATTATGTTTTTTAATAAATGTTTATTCTTATTTTCATCTAATGATCCTCCAAACAAGATGAAGAGAATTAGAGAATGGGAGGTGGAAGAGGAAGAATGCTAAGAGGAAAGAAGAGACGAATTTTTACTCTATCAACTACTTGATTATACTTGATTATAGTGAACAATGATGTTGTCATAGTTTTACAGGCTGATAAAGTGTCCATGGAAGAAAAAAATGTTTATATTTATATATAAACATTTTTTCTTCCATGGACAAGGTATATATTCTACCCACAGAATTTTTATTACAAGTTGATGAAGTGTTTCAATCAAGCATCACGCGAATCGTACTTTAAGTTTTATGAACATTTTTCTAATCAAAAAAACTAAAAAAAAAATTGATGAGTTTATAGTAAGAATTTTTTTAGTATAATCTCAGCTCTAGAAAATAGGATACATAAATCAAGAATTTTGATCATAATCCCATTAAAGTAATGAAGAATTTTCGCATATAAAACGTGTAATTTTAGCATCTTTATATCACACTTTTATCACGAATATGTCTATAAAACTATAAAAATTTAATAAATTCAATTCTATAAGAAATTAATTTAATATTTTTGTATTTTGTATTTTGATAAAATTTAATCATTTTTTTGCTTGTAAGAACTTAGGGAAAGTACGGTTTTTACATGCAAAATTGTCGAATTTTACAGCATTTCTTCCGTCATAAAATAGAAAATATCTTAAAAATAATTCATAACTCACAAGATTTATATAGGAGTTTTTATAATATTTATTCTAGAAATTAGAAAGTTTGTATAATTTTTAAAAATTAAATGCGAAAATTTGTCACTACCAAGTAAAAGTTTAAGTAAAAATTTTGTAATTTTAAAGCAATTTATAGCCTTTATAAATATATTTTAAGGAGTGTAATTCATTAACCTTGCAATAGTCTTCTTCATCCCTACAGAACTCTTCTTCATCATTGTTCATCTCTTTATATTGCACCTACACCTATAATATCAATATCGTATAATCACTATTCTCTATAGAAAAATACGATCTTTATATCTACAACATTAATTTCCAACGCCCGGATATTCGATTTTGTATCAATTTTGACTAAATCTTCTGCCTTTCGATAAAGAAAAGTCCCCCAGAAACCCTTCAAAGTAAGGAAAAGAAGATAAACCTTATCAAAAAAACACGTTCGAGCGTACACCCTCTAAAGCATCATCGGATCAAGAAAAATCTCACATTCAAATTTCGGATTTATCAAAGATTATATGTGGAATAAAGTATCAAAAATCTAAAGATATATAAGAAATATAGTATATAATATGTTATATATATATATATNAGTTTCCTGTTGGCAATAATTTCTAGAAGTGTTGTGCTTCTTCCTCCCCATGAGAATCATTTCATTCTCTTATAAATGTGTTCCATCGAATCAATCGGAAATGTATCTAGCTCTGGATGGTCCTCTTGTGCATTTAACTTTCTTTTGGATGTGTTATTTCTAAATAAGTCGAAGGGGGCCCAACTTCCTCCAGTAACAAACAATCATTTGCTGAAGGATACGGATGGATTGTTCATGCTATTATTTTACTTGATGGTTACTTGTCTTTAAATTTATCGTTTTTGTGCCTATCAATCAGTCTTCTTTTTCTCCTCTTCTTCTATTGTTGTAATTTAAAGTTTCTTCATCCCTCCTACCTTTGTCTATTTCGCTATCTCATCTCCTTTATAACAAACTTTGTTATAAACTATCTTAACTTAGACGGGTAGTTTTCTAGACGTTCCCCTCTTTTTATGCTGATCTTTTATAACTGTAAGGTTCTTAAGGTGTATTCGGGTGTTTGTGTTATTTGGGCTTCGGTTTTCCTTATTTTGTGCATGAAAGTTAAACGTTCTACACGAATCGTGTTCTTAGTTAATGTGTTAAAGCTTCTATACTGTACTTATAATTTAATATATATCTTAATTATACTGAGTTTAGCGTGCTTTTCAGAGTCATATGACCCTACAAAAGGCCCTATAACGTCTTTTATAACGCCCCACTGTTATATAAAATTTTTATTGAACGTTATTTTCAATATTAATCGTGGTAATAATATTCCTAACACACCTTTTAGAGTACTTATACTAAAGTGAATAATGCTTCTATTTATTTCTACATCAAGACCCTATATTATTAATAGTATAAGGACCTTATAATACGTTTTGCAAAATTCCCCATTCATCTATGCATTTCCTTAAAGCCCTGTTATAACTCTGCTTTAAACTCTTTTTATGTTCGTGTAATTTTAATAATTTCCTCATATTTTACTATTATGCTCATTTGTAAGGTCCCAATAATAATTTACGTAATATCCCATTCTATTTCGCAAAGCCTTATAATGATATTTAAAATTCCCTATTTATCCCTGAGATAATACAGTGATACATTAGTACAGGATATTCTTCATTTAGGAGCATCATATTACATATATGTTCATATATTTCTAAATAGCATAAAAATCTTTTATTTTCCTTAAATGGATCCCTAAAATGGATGTTTAACCTTAAACAGTTTTGTTATTTTATCGCTACAAATCTCTGAAATGAATTTTATCTTTAAATAAATCTCTAGATTAAATTTTTATCCCTAAACGGAATCTTTAAGAATAAAAATCCATTAGGAATCTATTTAAGAATAATACTTTATATCTAAAATATCCCTAAATTACATTTTTATCTCTAAATATTAATAGTTTCCTAAGAAGGGTTATTTCTTTAAATAAATCTGTAGATTAGATTTTTATCCCTTTATCCTTAAGAATGAAAATACGTGTTAGGAATCAGTTTAAGAATAATAATTTATCCTTAAAGTATCCCTGAAATAGATTTTTATTCCTAAGTGGTTCCCTAAAATAAATTTTTACTTCTAATCAGATTCTTATTGTACTGTGAAATGAATTCGTAAAACAGACTTTTTACACCTATATAGATCTTCATTTTATCTAAAAGTCTTTAGGGAATATTATCCCTAAAATTTGAATTTTATCCTTAAATTCCTAACTTATCTGATAAGACAGATCTTGAACATGTAATAGACTTTTAGCCCGAAATTTTTACAATTTAGTTGTATTTTTGAATTTTAAATTGTGTAAATGTCCAAAATTATAATTAAATTCGACAATATTGTCGGGTAATTCCCTAAAAAATTGTAAATAAGAAAATCCGTGGCAATTTGTTATTACAATGAATCGAAATATCATTCAACCAATGAAAAGGATCGTCTCATTTGATAAAGTAAAGATATCATTGCATGATTCCATTCATCTAAACACATAATAGATAGCTCTTGGCAATTTTCCTTACAGCTGAGAATCTGTAAAGATTCTTTTACAGGCAATAGTCCAATAGAAGAATTCTCTATTGTAAGTTGTATAATGCTTACAGAAATTGGATCGTTCCCCCTCCTCCTCCTCTTCTCCTCCTCCTCCTCCTCCTCCTACTCTTGGTTTTCTAAGGCTCAGGTGTTCCTAAATAAGAATTTTTCTAGACAACAACTCTAAATTAAACTTATTTATACAGCAATAATACTTTTTGTACAATAATAAAAAATCCCTTTGGGATTTAGCAACGTTGATCCTTAGAACGAGGAGAGAAGGAAAATAAAAAATAAAAAACAAAAGTTATAAAAATATTTAAAAGAAAACTTGTAATGCCTTTTTTTCTGTATAGAATTTAAACAGTGAATAATGTTACTTGTAGTGTAATTGTTTTGTGAATGGCAGTGGTAATGTAGAGTTGTGTAAACAAAGATTGTTCAGTGTACTTTGATCAATATTTTGAAAAGTATTCTGAAATTTTTTTAATTGACGTTCTAACCAGAATTCTGAACAATACTGTCAACCGGATTCTTAACTGTACTCTCAACAAGTTTCTGAACAGTTCTTTCCAAGGAATTCTGAACAGAATCGGAAACAAAATTCAAATAGTATTCCGAACAGAAATTTAATTAGTATTCTGGAAAGCACTCTGAACAATGTTATAAAAGGAATTCTGATTTTAAAAACACTACACTAAACAACTATCTAAACAACCATTAAATTTTATTACAAACGAACATCGAAAAAAAATTAAACAATACTCTGATGAATATTCTGAACAGCTCGAATATAATTTAAATAATATTCTAAACAGTGCGTTGAACATTATATTGAACACTGAATAGGAATTTGTAGACTTTGCTATATAGAAGCCTATAGATTATTGCATTTTTAGAGTGGGGTTAGCTATAAAAACATTTTTAAAAGTATTTTTGTTGTATCTAAACTCTATTCTTTGTCCATTAACAGTTGAACTTAATCTCTTAAGTTTGTAATAACAGGAAAAAAAAAATAGCGTTGTTTCTCTTCTAATCCGATTATAACCATTGAAAGTTAAGTGTTTCCTACAGAAACTTAATTTTTTTTACGAGTAATATATACTTATATTTTTTAAAATAAATATTGCGTCTAAAATCATGAAAAAATGGATATTTTCTTCTTTAAAAGTTTCTGTAAAATCCGCAAAAAAATTCTTGTGAAAATGAACAATTTTTAATGTCATCTTGTAGCGGAGTAAGCATATGTAATCTCAATTTGGCATTTTACTGTCGAAGTAAAAATACTTTATAAAGAAATTTGTATAAAATTATGTACTAGATAACATGCGCACGAAGATTTTTTAGAATTTTCAAATAATTCCTCGATATAACGAATTTAAACCGTTAAAACGCATTTTTTAAAACTAGTTTTCTAAAATATTTTTTTACATATTTTATACAGTCGATTGTTTTTACAAAGATAAAGACTTAAATCGTAAAGTGTTTAGATATTTTATAATAATTTTTTTAACACATTATAAAAAAACATTTAAATAAAAATCGTTCACAAAATTTGGCTTCTAAATTTGGTAGTTTTGCAACTGAATAAAAACAAATTATAAAAAAGTATGCACATTTCTGTTTACTAGACTGCGTGTACATTGAGTTTACTTAGAAACTATAAATAATTCCTCGATATAGTGAATTTAAACGGTTAAAACTTGGAAGTTTCTACGTTGTTTTACCTTAACTTACTAAACAAATATTAATTCTTTGTAATATATATAAGTGTATATTATTTTAGAAAGTTAAAAGAAACCTTTTAAAACTTTGAAAAAGTTTAAAAAATATACAAAATTTAATTTTAAGAAAACCCTTCTTATTTTATTTTTTCATTTTTAATTTAAAAACTTCTAATAACANTAATGAGAAGATATTCTTGGATGAATTAAAGCTTTATAAAAATCTCCAGTAAAATTTAAAAAAATAAATTTAAGGAAAAAACAACAATTTTAGACCGAAAACAAGAGAAAAATCTTCATTTTTACGCCAAGAAAATGAAGGCAAAATAATTAAATTTATAATTATTTTCTATTTATTTACGTTAATAATCAAATTATCTTCGTTATATAAAGGAAAAAAAAATGGGATTTAATTAAAGTTTGATTAATGGAAAAGGGTAGAAGTGTCAACAAAGAACAACAGCAAACGAAGAACGAGACGAAGAAGTTTCAGTTTGTAATCTGTAAAGAACAAATTACACTACAGAAAAAATAAATGCTAAAAATCAAAAACAATTCACCCTTCTTCGATCTAATACAAAACAGAACAACAAATTAGTGAGTTTGCTGTATTACTGTAGCAACATCCAGACATACTGATGGATCGCTTCTGGTATCATTACGTTGTACCTGTCGACTGAATAGATGACTGTTGCCCTCAACTAAGCTCAATTCACACACCAATTACTATGTACAGACATTAAGTTATCCGCTAGGACACTTCTTAATGTTCACCCTCTCCCTTTTTTTTTCTTCCTCCATTCCCTTCCCCCACCTCCCTGTTTCTGTTTCTCTTCATTAAATGAAGTCCTTTACAAATTATTCTTGTAGCTGTGAAGATTTGCGTGATTGCCTAACGTGTAGGGGTCATTAGGTAGCATCTATAGCACACAGGTGATTAAACACAGTAGAAGCTTACCTGTCGATAACAAATGGTTCCTTTGTTGTTGTGCAGTAAACCAAATTAATGACATTTGATCTGTTCGATTTTTTAGGAGGTGACTTCTTATACACACACCCACACACAGGTGTATATATATATATAAATATATATATTTTTATGGCTTTAATTATATCTCATGAGATGTAATTATACGAGAACGAAGATTAATTTATTTTAATTGGGTTTTAAAATTGGTACGCATCATTCTACCCCCTAATTTCTAGCATTTTTTACAGTAATGTTTTTTTCTAAATACTTAATGGTGATTTCTGATTTGGATAATTTGCTTTATGTTTAAAGGGTGGATTTTTATTGGGTGGTACCACTCTTGGGATTGATGTAGATTGCTTATTCACGTTTTTAATCTACAATTCTTCTTCTACATGCTACGTTAGCGTGTTAATAAATTGCTTCTCCATTAAAAATAACCATAAACTTGTGATGTATCGTGTGCAGAAATCGAGTACATTCGTAGATAATTCGCCCTCCCCCTTCTTCTACGCCTAATAATTGCAAATGGTGGAAGTATTATTTTTAACATGTGATAATTAATAACTGTAATAATAATAATTGTATAGGGGTGAATTCACTGTACAAAAAAAAATTGTATAGACTTCCTTCCAATTAACTCACCATCTAGTAATGTGACAAACGATGTTGATTGTGCTAATCAGTTGCATGCAATCTTCTTTTCCCTAATTCTAGATAAGTTCTAGAATAATTATTATATATAATTAATACATAAAACAATTCTTATGTCAATTGTGATCATTTGTTTCCATTTTTAAAACAATAAACAATAACTGTAGCTGATAACAATGCAAGAATTGATATGGTTAATAAAATAAATTATTTTAAATAACTATACAAATTTTTTATTAATTACTTTCTTAATTAAGAATTATTAATTACGTTTAAAAGAAATTATTTCTTAAAAATTGGAGAATATTGGAAGATGATAATTAATATTTCCTGCACGATAGTGTGGAATTTTGATTACAATTAAAACTAGAGGAAATCAATCAATTTCAATTAAATTCGTAATAGAAAACAGTTAGCGATTCTTAATTACAATTGAAATTGATATATATCCATGATTTTAATTACAATTAAAATCAGTTATAAAAGGATTTACTTAAAATAGAAACAAACAACAAATAGAAATTTTAATTACGATTTAAACTAAAAATAAATCTATTAATTCGAATCGAAATTCTTATTGTTATTAATTACAATGTAAAAATGAAAAATGATCGATTACAATTTAAACGTAAAATAGACAAATATTATCGACTTTAATTGTTATTAAAATAGAAAAGTGAAATAGAAAAGTTGTCTATTTCACAGAAAACATTTGAAACATGAAACAAACAATAATTAACACGTGAAACGAAACATATTTACGAAACATGCAAATAAAAAAAATTTAATTAATTTTAAAACGAATTTTTAATAAAATGATAAAACCAAGAAAGGATTTTAATTAAGTTAATTAAAAAGAGCTATTCATTTTACAAAATATTAATTAATTTAAACTCAATTACACGAATTTATTTACACGAATTAATTACTTTGAATGAAGNAATCAATTTCAATTAAATTCGTAATAGAAAACAGTTAGCGATTCTTAATTACAATTGAAATTGATATATATCCATGATTTTAATTACAATTAAAATCAGTAACAACAGGATTTACTTAAAATAGAAACAAACAACAAATAGAAATTTTAATTACGATTTAAACTAAAAATAAATCTATTAATTCGAATCGAAATTCTTATTGTTATTAATTACAATGTAAAAATGAAAAATGATCGATTACAATTTAAACGTAAAATAGACAAATATTATCGACTTTAATTGTTATTAAAATAGAAAAGTGAAATAGAAAAGTTGTCTATTTCACAGAAAACATTTGAAACATGAAACAAACAATAATTAACACGTGAAACGAAACATATTTACGAAACATGCAAATAAAAAAAATTTAATTAATTTTAAAATGTTTCTAGTATATCTCATGTGACGAAAAAAAGGTGAGTGAAGTTGATTTTATAGAATTAAATAATTTTTTTTAATAAAGTGAAGCTTGTAACTTAGTTTCTAATGGGGTTTATCTGTATGTGGAGCAAGTTAACTTTGTCATCAATTGTTTTTCTTTCTAAATTGTGAGGCACGAAGTGTTATGTCTGGTATATTTAACACATTCATTGATATGTTGTGTAGTTAACTAGAAAAGAAAACAATCCTCGAGTGGGCATATAAGATAAAAATGATGCTCCCAACTGTATCGTATATTTTCTTACAAATGGCATAAGAAAGGAAAAAAAAGTTGATTGTTTATATAAACAATAATTTTTTATACTAAATTGATTCGATATAAGTAAACAAGTTAAGTACTGAACAGCTGATAAACCTTCCCTCTTTACAGCATCACGTATGAAAGGAGATCAGGAATTACGATGTTAAAGTTAAGGTTACTCTAACTGAATATTATAAGAGGTTATTAGTAAAGTATGAATATATATTAAAAATAGTACAGTATAATCTGATCGTTAATCTCTTTTTCTAAAACAGGATCGTGTTTTCTTACATATGTTACAAATATCAAGCGATCGTTTCTCCATCACGAAAAGCATTCATCACCTTTGATTTATAGCATTTTTCTTAAAGAATTTCCTTTATTAATCCATCACGTCTTTCCTCCTGTCACGTGATATCGTGACCGGAATTGCGTCACCGGCTAACGAGTTCTAGTTAGCGATACCCGTTACGTATTTCCTCTCGTCATCATCCTTCTCCCCCCTCTATGATTTCAGGAAAAAATTGTTAGCTTAGTACGTGTGTATTTTATAGAATATAACGTCTAAAAGCACTTATAAAAATTAAGAGACATTCGGATAATTCCGTTAAAGAATATATTTTTAATTAGAATTAATTAATGTCTTGAAGGATAACTTCATCATTATACTTATCAGAGAGATAAATTATCTTAATGAGAAGATATTCTTGGATGAATTAAAGCTTATAAAATTTCAAACGAATAAAAATTTCTTTTATTTATTAAATTTAATTAATTTTAAAATGAGTTATTGTCTGGCTGTTAGATAATTATTAACTCTTTCTGTTATTCTACTTCGGAACAATGGAAGAAGAATGGATTTAACAACTGAACACGTTCATTTTGATGATGCTAAATATAGACCTGTTAATCAACTGGATAAAGCATCATTTGACACCATTTGTAAAGAATATCCTTCAGGAATAGGAAGCAGAGTGGATCCTCGATAGGGTTAAAGTGTACAGGTCTTTAATTGGATCAAGAAGTGGGTTACAGTTGCTTGATTGAGTCAAAAAGAATTGGTTGTTGATTGGTTTTCAAGAACGAATCATTGATTGGGTCAGTAAAGATTGAATCTTTGAATTAATGGACTCTTTCATTGGATCAAAAGGAATGAATTGAAGGAACGAGTCAATTGAGTCAATAATATTTGAATCTTTCGTTTAATAAAGACTTCGTTTGGATGAAAAGGAATGGCTGTTGATCGAATCGAACAACGGATCATTGATTAGATTTAAAACGTTGGCTCCTTGATTGAGTCGGGAAAAATGTATCTTCGATAGAGTATTAGTTGAGGCAAAACGAATGCGTTCTTGATTGGTCCAGAAAAACGGATCCTTAATTAATCTAAAAGAAAAAAGAAAGAAATAAGCCTTTGATTAACTGAAAAAGAAATAGAATTTTGATTGAATTTAGTCATTTCCTGTTCACATCACAAAATGTGGCCGAACATCCGAAAGAAGTCGACAACTCTTTTCGTTTCAAGTGTATAACTCATTGCTTGCACTTGTTACGTGACGTCTGAACGATGCTCGATAACGTCTGAAGTATCGTCGAAGTTTGTAACACGGGTCGACTTTCTTCACAGGGATGAATAAACGGAATATCCTGGTTTATAGCTGACGTTCTTGTCGTACTTCTTATCGTCGTTTGTTGCTGGCTTGTAAGCTAAGCATCCGTAAATGTGACAGCTGCCTAGTTTTTCTACAGTCGAAGTTGCACAGGGAGAAAGAAATAGTCATCAGCCATGTCTTCAGGTGATGCTGCGAGTCTTCCTCCTACGCTTGTAATAAGAAAAAGTAAAAAAAAAAATATAAAGTTTGATGGATGTAGAGACGTTGCGGATGAGATTGATAAGTGACAAGATGTCCCAATTTGTCTATTTAATATCGTTTTGTAAGAAAATTGTGTCTGTTAGGGGTCCGTCTAGCTTCAATCTCGCATGAATATTTCTTTAAAGAGAATATTTTAGAATTGTAAATAAAAACAGATAATTTTGTAATACGAACGTTAAAATTTTTATTTGTTTTAGAATATAGGGTAGCCTAAAAGTCAGTTAACAGCTTAAGGCTCTTCTATGTTCGACGGTTATCTGAGTTTTGGAACATAGTGTTGTATTTTTACGCCACGATGTTTGGTTAAATTAATAAAAAGTTAACCATTTCAAAGTAATTAAGCTTTAAAGTGGTTAAATGAGTTTTGGACCATCCTGTATTCATTCCATCTGACTTGTCAGATTCAGACATTTTCAGTTACGTGTTGAAGCTTCCAAAGCATAATTTTCCATTAAATATGCTGTTTAATAAGAAGAACAATGCTTAATAAATGAAATAATTAAGAAATTAGAATTTAATTATTTAAATGCTTATTTAGCCTTAAAATATAGATATTTTAAATAAGTATATTAATACAGCTGCAGCTAGTAAATAGCTAATTATTAATGACTATAGGCAATATATTGTACAGCATGATACTTGTAACTACTAGATAATTCCACAGTAGTTTATGTGATAGTATTCATAATGCTTTAAATGAATAATTAAATTTAATTATGTTTAAAATTAATTATTAATTATATTTATTTATAATTTATTAGAGAAGAGCAACTTGTAGCAGTATAAAACACATAAATGTAACTTGTAGAGGCATAACACACAGAAAATTGCTTTGTGAAGGCATAACACAGAAAAGATCCTTGTAAAAGCATAAAGCACACAAAGATGTAACTTGTAGAAGCATAAAATACATAAATGGAACTATTGAAGGCAAAAAACACAGAAAAATATTAGAGGCATAACATAGAAAATTACCTTGCAGAGGCATAAACAATACAGCAACGTAAACAAAAATACGCAATTTTTAAACGCATAAATCAATTATCAAGCAACTTTAAAATATTTTTTGACACACAAAGAACATTTCCTGAAACCATAATTCATATACAATTTTAATTATATATATATATATATAAACAATAAAATAAAATAAAATTGAAAATCAATAATCATTAACTACTTAAAATATGTTTTAGTGGCGCTATCTATTAACGATTTGCATAACTAAAAATAAGAATAAAAATATATTTACGCTCCCTTTCAACTTTCAATATCAATTTTTATAAACTTCGATATAATAAATAAATAAATTGAGAAATGATTTATACATCAAAACGTCTTCCAGAAACAAAATAGAATATAAAATAAAATAAAGAAAAATTATTTCGTAATTTTTAAAATAAAATAATTAATTTTCTAACCTTATTCGTCTCTTTCTTTATTAATTAATTAAGAAAAGGCCGGAAAAAATCCGCTTATTTCTAGTTATTAAGAATGCCTTTTCGGCATTTTGCACAAAGAAAAGGAAACTTTTTTATTTTCTGATCATTAATTTGCACAAATAATTCATCTCTAACAAAGTACTCATCTCTACTGAATTAGTAATCAAATAAATAAAAAATAATGTATATAAATTCTTAATTAAAATATTGAAACAAACAGTTATAATATATTTTAATTATCGATTTATATCAATAAAAAATTTAACATACATAAAAGTTTTAAACTGTAAATAAATATTTACAAATAAGTTTTTTCTTGTTATTGTTGTAAAGAAATTTAATTTAATTTAAATACTTTATTTATTTTTTTAATTAAATAAAAAATAAACTAAATTAAAATTAAAAGAGAAAGTTTTTTTTTTAATTTTTGATCAAATTAATTAATCACGTGATCGCTTTCGTTTTCGTTTGAAATTAAAATGTTTTTAAATCAATGAAACACGCGCTGATTTTCACTTTCACTTTGACAAAAATGAAACTGAGCACGTGCATCTTTCGATTCTCGTGCGAAAACGAAACTGGTCAATTTTCAATTTCAAAGTGAAAGTCAGCACGTGTTTAGTTCATTTAAATACTTTTCAGTTTTAAACGAAAACGAAATTGATCACGTGGTTAGGTGAAAGTGATCAAAAATTGAAATGAGTGAAGCACGTGCCGGCTTTCGTTTTCTTTAAAAGAATTTCCAGTAACAAGATGCGTAACTTTCCCGGCAAAAAGACTTAAAGTTGTGTGTGGCGCCATCTGTTATAAGATTTTATTAAAAAACTTTTTGTATTTTTTATTTTAATAAAATGGCGAAATCTTAATTTTTAGCATAGAAATGATTTTTATAAAAAATTGTAAATGCTAATAATTGGGTTCGGAATCAGTAAAGATTCCGAACCCATTCCAAACCTGATTTATTCTATCTCTCCACAATCGCGACCGTTAACCACCAAAATTTAACAGAATCAATGCCCCTAATAGACATACTTCACTGCAAAATTTCAGAAATATTCGACAAAAGGCACAGGAGTTATTAAGCTTGAAAGTGGGCCAACAATAGCGTGCTTCCCACACATGCACACTGACATTCATACATACAGAACCCCCCACTTTTTGCATTTCTTGACGTTTCACAGTCCCCTGAATCCAAAAATGTAAAAATTTTTAGGGTCATTTCTTGACCCACTGTCATACTTTTTCTCTGTTATAAGTAACAACGAAAAAGAAAATGAAAGTAAGCACGTGATTCTTTTCATTTTGTTACGAAAACGAAATTGATCAGTTTCATTGTTACGTAAAATAAAAATTGATCATACTTTCACTTTCACAATTAATTGATCGATTACATAATTGTGATAAAACTGACGATTAAAACGTGTATGAAAGTGAATATTTATATTAAAAACTTTCAATTTCTAACTGAAATTTGATGAATTAATGAAAATAAAATTCATTTATGATTATATTTAATATTATAATCAATATTTTAAACATGCAAGCTTCTGTTTTTTTGAATAAACGGAATATCCTGGTTTATAGCTGACGTTCTTGTCGTACTTCTTATCGTCGTTTGTTGCTGGCTTGTAAGCTAAGCATCCGTAAATGTAATTATTAAATCAGTTTTAAATGTATCTTACATAGGAAAATTATTCGGTATAAGGTAACCTCATTAAGTACACGTGCATTTTATCTTAAATGATTTTAGTAAATTAAGAGTTTAATATGTAACTTTTAATATATTAAATCCTCTTAGACTCCTCAAAAATTTATAAAAACTTATAAAATATTTTTTTTAACTTTAAATTGAACTTTTGTAACATATTAAAACCACTTTACTCTTCATAAAATCTTTAGAAAAAGCAAGTAAAAAATACGAATATATATTCATAAAAACATTTTAAATAATTTTAATAAATAAAACAGTTAAAATTAAATTTATCTGACGTACGAAAACCACTTTAGTCTTTATATAATCTTCAAAAAAAGGGGGCAAGAAAAATTCATAGCTATACACATTTAGCCACGTATACGATATTTATACGCAAAAAATGAATTCAATAAGTCAAATATCCAAGCGAATTCGCACCTACTTGCTATTGAATAAAGCAGTAACGTCGTTCACTTTGATATTTCTTTCATCGCAAACCATTCATCTTTGTATATAAGTTGAGCAACAAATTTCTCCACTCCTTTCCGACTTGTTACATTATTTATAACTTTTGCAACATCCGATTTAAGAGCTGACAATAAGCTTACTCTTTTGATTTAAACTGTGACAATACAAATAGAAGATTCTCTGTCGTCTTGTGTGTTTTCTTTCCTCATTTCTTACTTAATCAAAAAAAATAAGACGAAGAATTGCACGGTATACGTGAAGTCATAAACAAGGTATATAAATATAATATACTGTATATATCATACTGTATACAAAGATGTTTATTAACATATTACGTACTGTACAAACTGTGGGCTTACATATACATACACGTATAGTATATGCTTATATAAATTATATATGTATACAAGATATAAGCAAAGCCTTATACATGTTTAATAAATATAATATACTGTAAACAAAAATGTATATTAACATACTACATACATATAGCAAAAATTATCTATATGTATACAGTATATACTATATGTTGAAGCCATATACAAGACGATATACTGTGTATAGAAATATACAGATACTCATGAAGATATCTGTATATAAAGATATACAGTTTTCATAATTAAAGTTCAAGTTTCAAAAAGATATCACTCGCGAATAACCAGCAGAATGACGTTATATTTCACACAGAGACGACTGTGATGATGGAATTTTATTTGAAAATTAAAAAATGTTAGTTACATAAATGTCCACTAGGGCGGTTATTGGCGCTGCATTGTGCACTAGGGCGGTTTTCAGACATTTTGTGTTATTGTGAATAACACAAAATGTCTGAAAACTTACGATACACACGGTACGCTATGTATCGCTATTGCATATCTATAATTATATAGTACATACATATATATACTTTATATACAGTATAGGAGCAAAAATTATCTAAATTAAATGACTTTCTGGGTAATTTTTTTACGGTTTTTATCCCACTTTAGTAAATTGATATACGATTTACTTTCGAGTTCATTCAAAAACGTAATTAAATTATAGATGATAAATGGAAAAATTCGCTTTATATTTTACGGTTTTAAAGTAAATAATGGAAAAAACAAAGTAAAAAAAAAAAATATATAAAATATCAATTTTTTCATCATCTATCTCAATTTTATTTTATTTTTTTTATTTCATTTATCAAACAATACCCGCATTGTTCAGGTGTTTGACATCCCTTTACGAGTTTTGAGTGACAACTGTACAGCAAAATTATCCACCAAACCTTCATTTTATTTCGTATTTTCTCCATTCCAGTAACAAGAAAGGCAAAGAAAAAAATAAATTGAGAGAGAGAAGTAAGTAACTGACAGGGGATCAAGTTGAATTCTCTTCTTTCAAATGTATTAATTTTTTATACGTTGGATATATAAAAGTTATATTTAAAGTTAAGAAGCTCAGTTTCTTATTGTTCTTTCACGTTTACGGATAACTTACGGAATAAATTATTAATAAATCTGAAATTTTTTAAAATTTTATTTTAAATATATTGATTTATTTTAATATTTTTTTTAAAATCAAAAATTGATATAAAAAATATCTTAAACAGTACATTTGTTAGTAATTAGGTTATAAAATTTCACCAGGATTGTTATTTAAATCTATAATTATGAATCAAAATTGGGAAGTGGGAGACTGAATTGTGTATCCAAATGAGTAACTTAAGAGACTTAATTGTGTATCTACTAGAAGTAAATTAGGACATTTAATTATGTATATACAGAATATAACCTGGATTATAAGACTTAATTTTGTACATATTCTTACGAAAAAAAAATTGTTTAAAATTTATTTAAAATGTTATAATCATGATAGATTTGTTGTACAATTATGCATGTATACAATAAACGTTACCTAACGTTTTATCGTACGATATGAAGACGTAAAAGCCAGTTTCATAAGTAACTATACAAGCCTCAACTTTTCTACATCAAAATATGTATTCAAAATCTACGTGTATACGATAATTACGAATTAATAATTACTTTAAAGTATGAAAGAAACGTATTTAATATTTACTAAAATAATTATTTTGAGCGACGAATATGAAGTTAGTAACATGAACTGAATAGGCATGAGAGTAATTTGGATAAAATGAACATTACAGATGCTACCAAGGGATTTAGTTGATAGTAGTGCTACCCACTTCTACCACCACAAGATCAATAAACCAATATGTCTGTTCGTCATGCTGCCAATCAACTCCATTCATTAAAAACAATAGCCAACCAGAAAGACCTTTAAAAAACTGATTTATTGCCTTTTTTTCAGGAGAAAAAAATGTATATATATATATATAATTTTTTCTTATTTTATTTATGATCAGTAAACTTTCACAGAAATGATAATGTAAGTTATAACGACCGAGTTTACTTGCCAATTTTTTTTCTTTCTACTCTTCTTTTTCCTCTTCCATTCTTCGTTGCAATGCTTTTTAAAGAGGGGGAAAGAAGAGAAATCATATCACAAAATTCTTCTTTATTTTTATCAATTTTTATAATTTTTATATTTTATTTTATCTCAATCGGATGCATATGATTTACTGCTTGTTTTTAACCTTTAAGAATTTAAATTTGAAATTTTTATTTAAATAAAATAAAACTTTTCAGTGTTATTTGTTATTTACAATAGAACTTTTAATATTATTGACGATTCTTTACCTTAAAATGTACAGTATTATTTAAACAGCTTAATGACGTCACAAAAGTTAGTTACATTAATTAATTAAAACTAATAACAATTAAAAATTAAAATGTTTATTTGATTAAACATAATATATTCTTTAAAAGGTTGTATATTTCCGAATTGAAATTTATTGCTTTATTGTTGATATTGACAATTCTAAAGAGTAACTGACCGATTTTAAATTTATAAAATACGTAGGCACGGTTAAATAACTTCTGATTCATTGTTTTAATAAGCAAGAAATTGATTGAAATTTGAGTAAATTTTACATTAAGCAAAGAAATTTACAACATATCAAACAGCTGTTTGAAATTTAAATAATTGTACTTTTCTATAAAATATTTTAGTTTCCNCGAAATTTTCGTATTTTTTACCTGAAAATTGGAAATTTTGACACGTTAAATTTGTTATTTTTTAATTCGAAGAAGTTGTTAATTACACATTAAAATAACTAATAGTAACGCTATTTTAGACGCTATTACGTTATAGACGATGAAAATTCATCGCGAAAGGTCAAAGGTTAAAGTCCTTTAAGCAAAATATTCGCGTAGAACACACTGCGAATGTTTAAAATTGTCTTCTACGCAGACGCGAGTGGGTGTTACGTGTATATAATTCAGGCCGTCAGAGATGAATAATTTCTGTTATCATCATTAACATCAACTAAATAATTACAATAAACAACAAATTCTTAAGTTGCAGGCGGTTTATGGAGAAAGGTTAAAGGTAAAATAAAAAATAGAAGAAAACACTTTACAAACACTCTGAAAATTTAGAATAAAGATAAACATGTTTACTTTTGAAAGAAGTCTGTGGAATTAATGTTGCTTTGCTTTACAGTAAATACAAGAGAAGCTTTTAAGAATATGTCTTTACCAGGAATCCCATAAAAAATTCATAAATAAATAAATAAAGTGATTTAAGTTATGTTTTTTAACACTATAAAGTAAAATAAAGCCACATAAAAAGTATTACTATAGTAGTAAATTATTCTATAATTATAAATTGCCTGTTATTTCGTAGATTCTACAAGTTAATGTTAATTGATTAATTATTTTTACATTATTTTTTTACAGTTTATTAATGAAGAAAATTGTAAATAGGGGAATAAAAATGGCGAATGAATATATAGATGAGAGGAGTGTTTATGTCAAGGATGACACGAACAAGACAGATGGCTGAAATGACATATGTATGTCTAGTATCTTGTTTGCTACTACTTCTTTTGTCCGCCTTCTATCTTGAAGGGATTTGGCTACAGATATAAAGAAAAAATTTCTCTGGATTCAGTCAATTTGTCAATGGACGTCCCGTTGTAGGTACTGTAGCTGAACAAATATACCAAAGTATAATTTTTCTATTACGAGAATAAAAAATAAAAATAACTGTATTGGTGCAGTTTTAAATAATAAATAATTGATACACGAGATTCGTTATTATAATAGCACTGAAACTTTATATTTAAAATAATAATAATAATTATTATTATTATCATTACACAGCAGAGTCGGATCTACTTAAAAAAATAAGTAATCGTTATTACATTGGCATTAATTCTTTACATACAGTGAAATCTGTGAAAAACAGCCAATGGCATGAACGTAAAACGTGTCCGTAGTTCAGAGGTGGACGTTGTTTGCGGGTTATTTATTTTGTAAGCATTTGTTTTAATTATTATTTTAAAGTGTAACTGAGAAAATGGCCGCTGTTTAGAGGTGTCCGTTATTAAAGGTTCGGCTGTTATAAATATTCAGATCAAGCATAATTTATTACTATAATAATATACACTTCAATGTGAAGTAAACATTATACATTATTAAGAAAACCTGTCCAAAACGGAAATCTGCCTAAATGGGAAAAATTCTTAGGAATTTTTTGTTTTATTAAAAAAAAAATCCTGTTCAAAAGGGAAACCTGCCAAACCGGAAAAAATATTCGGTACCGTACGAGTCCGGTTTACACAAGTTGCACCGTAAATAAATTATTTATTTTTGTATTATCATACACTTAGATGAGGTATACTGTACACCAGTAAAATTCGAAAAAGTTCCTGAAAAAGCGGCCGTTGTTTAGAGGTGGCCGTTGCTGGGAGGTGGTCGACATCTCAGGTTTGGCTTCAATTTACTTGCTTTAAATCCCAGTTTCGCCCAGCTTTAGTGCCCGAGAATAGTGTTACCATGAATGATTACCTTTTGTAAGTAACGCAGTGCTACTATAGTAACAATTTTAATGCAATTTTCAATGCTGTAGTATGATCACAAGAGGGAGAAATTTCGTCTTAATTGTCACTATAACAGTATATAAGTTCAGTCCCCTCGTTAAATTGATTTATCTGGTGGAAGAAAAGTAGTAGCAAAGGGAATTGCCTTAGTTATTGTTTCTGTGAAGGTTGCTATAGTAATTCTAGATTTTTATAGGGGTTTTACAATAACAAAAATAATGTAAACTTATTTAAAATTGCTTGTATTACTCTCATTTATAATTTTGTTACTACAGTAGCACGCAATTAACACGCAAATGTTGCTATAATAACTATAAAAGTCAAGCTGTACCTGTAAACTACGTGTTAAATTTAATATAATTACTAATTATAATTTTGTTGCTATAGTAGTATTAAATATCCATATTTTAATTAAGTTAATTATAATTAAACTAGTAATTTTTATAATATTTATAAGAATTGAATCAAGAGTACAATAATGTTAAACTTACACTTACACTTTAACTCTGGCTAATTAAATTAAAGCATTAAAACCTGCTATAACGGCCACTTCTAAACAACGGCCATTTTTTTCGGGAACTTTTTTCATTTTTATTTTTCTAACAAAAATGCTAGAAAATAACCTCCAAACGACGACCACCTCCATTTTATGTTTCCGTCAGTGGCCGTTGCAAAGAGGGTTGAATGTATTATATTTGTTACTATAGTAGCATTTTATCGCGAAGAAAATGAATAGTTTCTAGGAACTAATAAGTCAAAAGCGCTGTAAAACCTCAAGGTATAATTTTATAAACAGAGTATTGTTACTATAACAGTATAGTTTGACTCACAAATCGTTACTAGGAAGATTTAAAGACTGAAGCCAAGGAGAAAACAAAGAACAAATGAAGATGGTGCGTCAGGAGTGTGTATCAAAGTATTGTTACTATAACAGCACAGCTTGACTTACAAATCGTCACTAAGGATGAAGATATAGAGACTGGAGCCAAGAACAGAGGATACAAATAAAAAACGAAGCATAAATAAAGAAGATGGTGCTTGATGACCATCAAAATATTATTACTACTGTACAACAGCACAAATATATATAAAAATAATTGATAATTATAAAGATATATATACCTAATCGGAGAATAGATTACAGAATTAAAGGAGAAAAAGAAAAAGAGGAGGAGGAGGAGGATGTTTGTCGACCATCAACGATACTCTTTGAAACAAACCATTGCAAGATAACTTTATTTATTTTTCTTATTAAGAATCAGTCATTGTTATTGTAACAGTACATCGATGGGTATTATAAAGCTAGTTAATTATTAAGAGATAAAGTAACTCTTATGTTTTCTTTCTTGGCTTTCCCCCTTTTTTTCTGAGTGACAACAAACTAAATATTTGACAGATCTTTTTTAAACGCGAAGAGAAAGTTCAATTTAGTGAACACCGGGAGGGGGAGGAGGTTTGTTTTGTTATTTTCGTGAACTACCAAACAGTCACAAACCACAATCGATTGGGTTGTAAAGATATCGAACCGAATAAAAAAATCGATATCGAATGCTCGAGTCGTTGGATATATCAGAAACAATATTGGATGTAACCTCAAATTATTCATATATGAACGTGCGTATGTCTGACCTTTCGTTAGGTCGCTTACATTTCTAGTGTATTTTTCGGGTGAATTATTGATATGGTGTATATATATATATATATATATATAAACTGTGCTTTCTACTTCAAAATTTTACCCTCCTCCCCCAGTTTTCGTTATTTTCGGGGAATTTTTTCTGCTTAGAAAATAATACCTTTGAGTAATTAGTGATGTGTAATTTAATTACATATGTCTTAACGTTTTGAGGGGTCTCTGAGGAATTGTTGGGTTGATTTGAGATCAAGTTTTCTTGAATGGGATCGAACCCACAACTTCCTATAAGACGTGGATTCTATCCCTTTGTTTCTATGCGCTTTATGCTTGCATAAGAATATATTTGTAATCGTCAATTGCGTAAAAACTAAGAATTGTGAGAGTGAGATTGAACCCACGCCTTTTCGATGGTCATGGGTTCAATCAGTTTTCAAAGCAACTCACCACTCTTAAGCAATCAAGCTTCAAAATATAACTTATATATATAACTAACAAAGAATATTAAGAAAGGAATTGAACAAAGAATAACGACAATCGGACTAAACCAACGTCTATTAGGAGGACGTAGGTTCAATCCATTCGTGTAAAAGAGTAAGCTTTAGATTCATTCTCACGTAATATAATAATAGTTTATATTCCTAAAAGTCCCCAATCCAACTTTAATATTTATTATTTATCTGTTTACGAACTCATATTTATAATCTTTAAACGAATCCACGACTTTCATAAAAGTCACGGGTTCGTTTATCTCCAGGCCTGAAAGTTTGGCTTCTAATATACATACCTTAGTCTTTATCTTTTGTTAATGTAGTGACATTTCTTATTGTTTTATTGTCAATTATTGATATGTGAACCACATAGAAACGTGTTATGTTGTGTATGGATCGAACCCATGACTTTTATAGCAAAGTTATTACAAAACGGAACGAACCCACATCATTAAAAATACGTGACTCATTTAGGATCGTACAGGCAACAGTATTTTAACCAATTACAAAAGGAAACGAACCCACGCCCTTAAAAGAACATGGGTTCGTTCCCTTCTGTAATTAGTTAAGATTTTTATGCTAATATAGCAGCATTTTTAGTGTATACTTGTAAATCACTTATAAAATATTAAAAAAATATGTTGAAAATTTTATCTTCTCCTTAAACCTTCATTTTTTTTGGAGTTTTTAGCAGTTTTTAGATGGAACCAGTTGATAAAAGATGATTAATTAATTAATTAATAACTGATTAATCGATAATTTATTAATTAAAAAGTGATACGTTTTTTAAAAAAAATTACGTAACGTTAATTGGATAACTTATGTATAATTTAATTACATTTTTTTTGGATTTAATGAGGTTTTTTTGAAGCTCGTAAAAATAATATTTTTTTGCATAATTAATTCACAAAGTAATTAACCGAGTAATCTTAATATAAAAGTAATATTAAGTGTAAAATATATAAAAATAAGTAAATTTAAAAAGTCCTTGGTTCGACCACCGATTAGAGAAACGAACCCACACCCACGACCTTTCTTGAAAACTAAATGATGACATCTTTATCTGAACTAAAGAAAGAAGTAAATATAAAAAGTAAGTGCAGAAAAGTCAGGAGTTCGACTAGTTTTCAGGGACTGAACCCACTACTATTTTAGGAAAGATTCAACGCTTTTAACTTTCTATGAATCTGCATCTGAACTTATGCAGAAAAACGAGTAAAAGTAATCAGTGACTCAATCACTATTCAGGGGACTGAACCCACGTCTTTTGGTAAAGTGAAAAACCTTATTTTCTTACCTTTGAAAGGTAGAATTTGTTATCTATACTTTTTAAAGTGAGTAAACGTGATTTATACGTTAAAATCTACTCTACAGTTTGATATATGAAACGAATTTCAGTAAGATTAATTAAATCTTTTTAAAAATGTTAATTATGCTCTTAGGATGCTCTGTTAAGGCTTTAAAATGATAAAGTTATAGTTAAGATGATGTATAAAGACCTAAAACGATAAAACTGTGCTGAAGATGCTGTTTAAAAGCATAAAAACATGCTCAAGATGGTCCATAGAGGCCCAAAAATAATAAAATGATGCTTTTGGGATGATGGAAAGGTCGTTGCACTTGCAAATTACGAAAAATTCCTTCCCACTGCTGGTGTTTTGGTATCCGAATTTAAGAAAATCCAGTGTATCGAGCTGTTTGATGATAACGTTTTGGCTGTTATTGATTTTCTAAAGGTATCGATACTGCTATCGATCACAAAGACACCCAATACTGTATAGCTGCTAATGCATTTATCGATGTATCCCAGATAATGGGGGGGGGTGTTATCTGCTCTTAGCATGTTATTAACGTTATTGATTATAAAAAAATCTGCAACAAGAATTATCAGTTATTGGTATCATCCTCACGTAATCGTTAGTATCATTGAATATTGGCTTCGACTGATGGTTACTTTGTGCTGATCATTATCAATTATCGATATCTAACAGTTTAAATCTGTTACTGCTGATACTGATGAAGTTAATGATGCATCTCTGCCTTTGAAGGGGGTGTGTAGTATTATCAAATTTCAATTCGATAGTTTGATATTGTAAGAACAAATGGCACGACCGTGGAAGAATGATTAGGACCGTTTTTCTCTGTCACAGCTGATGACGTCGTTACCCCACGTCAAATTCCCTGACACTGACATTGATAGAATTCCATAAATTTGATATTTTTCAAGAGAATTTGGTGTTTAAACGCTTTAAATTACTTTGTTTTCTTCGTCAGCCAGGATTCGGATTTAAATTATCTTATCCTGACTACGTTAATATAGTGACAAATATGCAAATTGATCTTCAAATTTAGGCCCTTCCTGTCACAACATGTGACACTTAAAAATGTTCCTTTACAGATCTTTGTCTTCTAGGACCTTCCTAACAGAGAATATGGCACAAGACGTTCCTTTACAGGAAATGTCTTCTAGGATTTTCGTAATGAAGCATGTGACATTTTGAATGTTTTTTTATAGGACATGACTCATATAGGATGTTCCTTTGACGTTTATAACACTCTTTTACAGGGTATGTGACGTTCTTTTATAGGAAAATCTGAAAATTTAGCAAGTATTTATGGAGCATTTCTCCAAAAGAAGAAGGAAAAAAACCGGTTTAGTTTAGACTTGTATAAACAACACTTAAATCAGTCCATCAAAGTTCGATTTAGTTCTTCCTCTTTAGAAGCATTTTCAGAAGATACTTACGAATAAAACGTCATCGACTTGCACCCTGCATCAAGCAAAAGTTGACCTTTTTAACTAAGTTTTTGGAAAATGATAAAGATCTCTGTTTAATTAAAATCCTTCAAAAGTGACACACGACCAAAGGGGTTGGGGAGGGAGCAGACAGTTTCTGATCTTCTTGTACTTGTCAACGACATGGGGTGTTGTAAGATGTACTTTGCTTTTCGTGTTGTCCTCTTTGGAAAATTCTTTAATGTGATACTGTCAGAGAGCTTTAAGAATGCATACCCCATGGGGTATACAAGGCGTGTTACTTGAATTTTGCACAGTAGTGTGTTTGAATATCAAGCAGAGTTCAGCTTCTACTTCTTCTTCTGCAGTGTTTTTAATAATACTAAACTTAAAATTCTTTAAAGAATTTCCTTTATTTATTTTTTTTAAAATTAGCATAAAGATACAACTTTGAAATTTCATTTTTATTTTTTGCTTAAACAAACTTCGATATAAGGTTAGATTTTTTAGCATTAAATAGGTAAATTGAGTTATCTTTAGCATTACTTGATCAAGTGATGCTGAAGATAACTCTAATGTCACTTTGCATTAATGATGTTTTTGATGCAATTTTTCGAATTTAATTAATGTAAAAACATATTTTAAACTAAATTTTCGTACGTTTTACTTTAAAAATTGCTATTCTGGTACCTTAAATTGCTATTTTTCGAAAGAAGATTATGAAAATTGAGTGCATACAGCATCACTGATCAAGTGATGCTGAAGATAATTTTACTGTAATTTACATTAATGTTTTTTTATGATGCAATTTTTCGAATTTACGAAGTATAAAATATATTTTTAAACGAAATTTTCGTATTTTTTACCTGAAAATTGGAAATTTTGACACGTTAAATTTGTTATTTTTTAATTCGAAGAAGTTGTTAATTACACATTAAAATAACTAATAGTAACGCTATTTTAGACGCTATTACGTTATAGACGATGAAAATTCATCGCGAAAGGTCAAAGGTTAAAGTCCTTTAAGCAAAATATTCGCGTAGAACACACTGCGAATGTTTAAAATTGTCTTCTACGCAGACGCGAGTGGGTGTTACGTGTATATAATTCAGGCCGTCAGAGATGAATAATTTCTGTTATCATCATTAACATCAACTAAATAATTACAATAAACAACAAATTCTTAAGTTGCAGGCAGTTTATGGAGAAAGGTTAAAAGTAAAATAAAAAATAGAAGAAAACACTTTACAAACACTCTGAAAATTTAGAATAAAGATAAACATGTTTACTTTTGAAAGAAGTCTGTGGAATTAATGTTGCTTTGCTTTACAGTAAATACAAGAGAAGCTTTTAAGAATATGTCTTTACCAGGAATCCCATAAAAAATTCATAAATAAAATAGAAATATTGACCCTGCGGGTGTATAAAAATACACAGAAAAACAATCTCTACATACATTTGTATTTTATAAATTTTACATTTAACTATCATATTATATAATTATATTTTTTTATATAAATGAAATTAATTGAGTTGCGACTGTACACGTTGTTTATGTATGCCGTGAAGTATTCTACAAATACACCTTAATTAATCTCTTTCTATGTCATATATGATAAAGAATGGGAGATGTAGGCATGTTTCCTTATCCCTTTATTGCATCTTTATCTATAGATGCTTCTATTAACCTCTCATTATATCAAATATCACGTACTGTACATAATTCCATTCCGCATCCCATATCTCGACATCAGGATCTTATTTGTATGTGTACGGTGCTCTATTGACGTATAAGTACCCCATAATTTTTATATTTCCACAAATTTGATTCATCCATCTTCATATCGTGTACAAAATTTAACTCCTCATCATAGCATCTTTATGGATATACCCATTGATCTCTAAGCATCTCTTTATCATTCCTCATAACGAATCCACCTGATACACTGCCTGAAAATAGGGTATAAAAGTCTATTTCTGATCATCTGTAGAAGGCTCTACTGATCCTTAATAATAAACAAATGCTTAAGATCCATCCATTCCGCATCATCAGCATCCGAAATCACAGATGAAAGGAAGCGAATTATCACTCTAACTACTCTGTTAGAGTGAAATTTCGCTTCCTTAGTGTATATAACGATTAAAAGTAAAAGTTAATTTTACATAAGACGAAGTATCAACAGGAAATTTAAAAGAATATCGATCAACATCAGTCATTATCACAAGAATTCTTCGATTAAACAATCCAAAGAATCTGTAATTAATAGTTTGTAAATTTTACAAATACTTGAATCCTCATCACTTCATCACAAGACTATTAAACGAATTAATTCACTTTTGACTAGAAAATTCGATTTTTACTGCTTTATATTCTACTCTTTTCTATATATATCACTCCTCCTCCTCCTCTTTATCTTCTTCCTCTTCCTTCTCTCCTCCTCCTCCTCTTCTCCTCCATTTCAAACAGAATTTAGAGCATCTTTAAAGTTGTGGGTGTTTCACTCCCTTCTGAAAATTACATTCAAATGAATTTATATGAAAAAAGTATTCAATATAAATATCTTTCTTTGATATTGCTAGGATACTGATTTTTCAAAGAATTTTTCAAAGAATATTTGTTAGAACTTACAAATATATATATTTTTCTTCTTCCAATTTTTCAAAAAAGAAAAAAAATCAAATATTTTTTTCCCTTCTCTTCTAGCTTAAAAATATAGTTTTTTTAAAAGAAATTTTTCTTTATTTTTAGCTATATTATATTATATTTTTAATATTTAAACAGATATTCTGTATATAAACGGTATAAATGATGCTGAAGATCGTGCTTTAGCATCATTTTCTACAGATTTTTCTGTTTTAAATATGATACTTTGTGCAAAATATTTTAAAAACTTATTTTAGAATATTTTAAAATTGTTTATAATATAAATACAATGTTTTTTTTTGCTACAAATTGCAATAAATTTCGCCGCAGAAGAGAAAAATAAAAATATTTGTTTAAGAGATACGTCGAAATCTTGTGCAAATTTCAAAATTTTATTTGTTTTTCTGCATTTATTTTTCGTTGTATGTTAAAATTATTTTATTTTTTGCATTTTAAACCAATTTAAATGCATTTTTTCAAATATATTTTGCCACTTTTTCGCGCTATATACAGCAGACTCCCCTTTAAATTTGGCTTCAACCCACCACAATTTCCGAAGACATCTAAAGTTATTATTGCAAATTTTGCAGCTAATTAATTAATTTTGCATTAAAATTAACGGGGAAAACGACTAGAAAAGTTAGCAAAACATTCGACGTTGTCTTTGCTTGACAATTATAACTCGTTTGTCGACCTCCTTTCTCGTATAACGAGGTAGAAATGTAACTTAATATCCTCCTTCAGTTCTGTGTAAGGTGGGAGGAAGAAGATGAAGGGAAAAAATAACACACACACACACCCCCATCAACTTGGAGCTTATTAAATGGCAGTATAGTGGAAGAAAGTATTCTCAAACGTACAGCTGGACAAATTATCTCTGAAATCCGAACCCAACCATCTTTACAGCATTCCAATTGTCACACCGAAAGCAAAGTTATGTTGCCTCCTGACTGTGAATACCACTTCCCATTACTGCGTTTCGCCTCATTTCCTCTTCTCAGTCATAAACCTCATTCCCTCTCCTTTTTTTTCGTTCTTGCTACAAAAGAGCAGAAAATAGTCAGTATGAATTATAACTTCTCTCCCTGTCTCACCGCAGAAACTTTCTACAACTCTTTCTTCACTTCCCCTCCCGCCAATTTGCATCCTTTCTTACGGAGAGGGGGTCATGGATCGAGGAGAGGGGATGCACGTCGGCAATTTGGATCAGAAAGCGAAAGGATAATCGAGATTAAACGGGGAGGGAAGTGATACAGTTTACTCATGTGATGCTCTCCAGGGAGATGGTGATGAGGATGCTGAGGATCGAGTTACGCTCTATCGAGCTAATTCCTTAATCCAACTATAAGAATCGTTTCTTCTCCGATTGGAATTAACTCCGCCGGCTAAATGGATATTTAAATGATTAGATAATGGTTATCCGAATTGTCTTTCAGTTAGGAATATTAACATTTAATTATCCTTTCTCCCAGCTATCCTCGTGGTTGATGACATCTCACCTATCTATTTGCTTTTACAGCCACGTAACTCTGGCAATAAGTAAGATGATTTCAGCATTCTTGCCTCGTGAATAATTTATTTTTACGTATGATAATTCATGAAAGAATGATATTAGGTCAATATCCGGTAAGAATCAATTGCTATGCTGTAATTCAAATTACTTTCTTCAGATAAAGTGAAAAGTTATAGAAATGATCACTTTTACTGTACTATTATCTTATCTTTACTGTACTCGTTTTGCACCTTAACTGTACTTCGTTCTGTACATTTATTTTGTACCTCGTTCTATATAGTACCTATAATGCACCTAGTTTTGTACATTTACTGTAGTATGTTCTGTACCTTTACTCCACAGCGTTCTGGACGTTTATTGTACTTTGTTCTGTACCTTTTGTTTCTTCTGTACCTTCTGTACCTTTCGTACCGTTCTCTACTTTATTTCTGTAAATTTAGTGTATCTTTACTGTACATCGTGTACCTTGTTCATGTATTTTTACTGTACTGTACAAACGTTTATCTTTTCATTCAACAAAGATAAACATTTCCAGATATTACAGTAATTTCAATAAAATAATCTATCACACATTCTTATGATAAAACGAATCTGCAAGGTCTTACCTGAACGATTTACGGTAGATAATTTTGTACAATACAATACATAGAAGTTTGGATAATGCATAATATAGACATAGGAGAAGGGGAAAGAAAGAAGGAGAAGAAAGAGAAGAAGATGGAGGAGTAGGAATAAGTAAGAAGAGAAGAAAAAGAATAAGGAGATGTAGGAAGAAAAAAGAAAGAAAAAGAAAGAGGAGAAGAAGGAAAAAAAACAAAGGAAAGGTGATAAAGAAGAAGTAAGGAAAGACGGGGATGAGTTTAAAGAAAACAAAAGAATAATAAATAAATAAAAGATGAAAAAGAAAAAAGAAATTGCGAAGCTTATAAAAAAGCCAAAAAATTATTATCTATATAATTACATATTCATACAGTACGATAAAGATGAAACAAAAATATCTTGCTATTTTCCTATAAAATAATTAAGCAACGATAATATTAAAACATTTATTCTTACGTAAAGTTTCGAAGATAATCATTTTAAAAGTAAAATGATTAGAATTATCTGCACAAAGTATCTGGATAATCTATGTAGATAATTAAATCCGATAAGAATAACAACAATAATTCAAAAGGGGGAAGAAACTTCCACAAAAAGGAAAGAAATCGAAGTTGGAAGAAAGAGGAAGGAAAAGAAGAAGAAGAAACAAAAGATGGGGAGGAGAGGGAGAAAGAGGGAGAAGAAGAAGTAGCAGAGATGTTAAAAATGCAAAAAGTACATCCAAAGAAATTTCGTCTATTGAAAAGTGTTGGGTAGAAATTTGCTTTGGATCCTATTAATATTTAGTAAGTGGGTGCCTGCATGCTCCTAACTATCCTGTTTGACATTCAAGTCTGAAAATCGGGGTCAAGCCTAATCAATAATGTTGGTAGTTTGGTTGGATTGTTGAAAAATCGTATAAGAATTTCCAATGACTCATGTTCTTGCATGATATGCAGATATGATGGTAATACAAATATAACCAGCTCTGACAGCCATGTGACACCAGGATAAAGGAGGAGAATCTGTCAGCCAAGAGATATCATCTCTTACTTTTTTAAAAAAGATAAATATATATGGATATCCCCTTGAGATGCGTGAGGAAAAATAAAAGATATATATTCCCCTGCACTACGTTTTCATTTAGTAAATGGTTGGTTCCTGTTTCCTTTCGTTAATGCATCTTCCTGGATTGAGGATCCGCAAATTGTTTCTTCTCTTTGAAATTTGGGAAAATAACTGTTGATACACCTGTGGAAATCTATCTGGACGATAGGTAAATTATAGAAAAAGTTACAGCTCTGTCTTGGGGTATGATAAAATCGATTTATAACGGGTAGGAGCGCGTAAAATGGCTCCTAAAAGTAGCTATTTTAAAGTATCTTTGGTAGATAATCGAACGTTTAGTTACTTGACAGAATAATTTAATTACAATATAATTATTATTATTATCTCGAATTTATTCAATAAAGAGGAGCTAATTTAGCGGTTTTTACGTTATTTGTGTTATTTAATAATGTATTAATGAGATAGTTACACATCCTTGCGTAAAACTAACAGGATACATTTCAGATAATTGTAATATATTCTTATATAAATGGGGATGTTTGCTTGTTTGTTTGTTTGTTTTTTCACTATATACACTCTTAGGCCGTTCTATCAATCGCTACGAAACTCGGAAGTTACGTTCAAATACTTCTAACTTACATCATATCATACATCGCACTCAAAACAAATCGATTGCATTTCTGTAAATCAATTACTTTTTATTTACATTCGATTTTCTGAGTTAAACATAGCACCATCTGAATTACTGCGACAATAATATAGCGCGAAATAAATGCGCCATTACGCTATTACGACAGGTAGCACGTAGCATTTGCGAAGTAGTGTTTTGCTCCTGTAAATCACCCTTTTCCTGTTAGCAATAGGATCGTGACAGTTATGTATCAAACTCCGTTTAAGGGAAAATTCTGAATCAAAGTAACGTTACTTCCATTCTAAACCGAAAGTTTGTATATAGTAAATCTGGGCTTCCTGCCCTAAACTATTCACATCTGTTCTCGACATTCATCTATCTAACTCCTTTCTCGAGATTAAGGAAAGAGATAGAGGACAACAGTGGAAAATTATAGGTCTACATTTTTTTTAATTGCAGCCTAATAATTTCTTCATAAAGTAGTTTTCGAGGGTGCCGAGTTTAAATATTTGATCTACTTTTCGCGAAATTTGATTGGTTGGCAGATTACGATTTGATATGCGACTGTGAATGGTACAGTTTTTTAGAGTTAACGTTAGAAAATATTACGATACCTAAAAATTTAAGATATATTTTCAATTCGTGTCTATTTGACCATTGAATTTGAGCCATTTCGTACCATCCGAGTATAGCGATAAATGTAACAATGGTAGGCTAAAATAACAAAATTTTTATATGGTTTTAGTTATAATGTTTGTTATTTTTTAGTATTTGATTTATATAACTACAAAGGTTGACTTATATAAGGGTTTATTACACCGAGTAACCAATCTAAGTCATTTTAATAATTATTTATTCTTCTAATGTACACAATTTAAAGAATTTTTAAAATGTGTTAGAGTGGGCACTCAGTGTGATAAACTCCAACGTAATATAACTTTTGTAAATGTAAATCAAACACTATAATATATTATAATAGAAAAGTTACAAGTACGAAATATCCTTAACGGTTGTTTTTATTTTTTTACTTGGCTTACCCTGCTAGTTTAATTATATTTTTCTTGTTTTTATCTATTTGTTATCAATCATCCCGAATTCCTCCTGATAAATCCGTAATTAATGAGAATTTCGTTATAATTTCTCGTAGCATTTATTTGGATATATCTTAAATAATCTTTGTTTAGTCACCTTAAAGTTAATTTAAAAGAATTTTCTAATCGTAATTTAGGTTAGTTAACGTCGTTTCTCTTGATATTATCATATCTTATCTGATTATCTTCTCTTGTTTGTCTTACAGTAAATATACGTGAATAAATTTATCTTTAAACATTTTATCACAGCATTTATCTTAATCAAAGACTCCAATTTAAATAATTATCTTCATTTGCATTTGATAACTTAAACTTCTGTCTTTAGAAAATTACTCTCAGCATCCATAATTAGATGCTGAGAGATTGATGTTGGATGATTGGATAGAAGAATGAGCATTAGATGATAAGCAAGATTATTTTCTTATCCTAATGCTGTTTCTTCTATTCAATTATTTAATATTTAGGATGATAATTCATCCTAAATATTTCAATTATTTAGGATGATAATTCTTCTATTTGATAATCCAAGGAAGATAGCTCATCCTTATCATCTACAGTATTTAAATAGTGTTTCTTATCTTCTTCATTTTCTTTTAATAGTCGAGATTTTGGCCTAATTTTGGCATTTTCTAACAAATAAAATATTTATACTGCATCTTACAGATAATATATGTTTAATTCTAATATATTTTCATTGTCACTAGTTGCAGCATCCGAAATCCAGTTATTCTGTTTATCATCTGATGCTCTCTTCTCCATTGTGTTTGAAATATATTCTTCGTCTCTGGTTACAATTTCTAACAATCTCTAATCATTTATCAACATCTCTAACACAATTAGAAGCTCTTACAATAACGAATAATTCATTTGTTGTCAGTTCAATATTTATATATTTCTAATCTTAATAGTCAGTAATTTAAATGTTTTCTTCTTCATCATCAACTTGATTTTTAAGTAAGTTGTGTAGAAGAAGAAGAAGGAAGAAAAGGAGTAAAAGGAGAAGAGGAAAAAGAAGATGAAGGAAGAGGAGGAAGAGAAGGAGAAGGAAAAAAGAGAGATGAAGAAGGAGTAGGAAGAGAAGAACAACAAGAAGAAAAGGCTATTTAATTTTTATATATTCCTATTTTTCTAATTGTTAGTTATAATCCGTCATTCAATTATCATTTGATGCTCTACCATTCTATCTTTATCTTTGATTGATGTCTATAACAATATTTAATCATTAATTTACATCTTTAACACAATTAGAAGTATCGTATAACAATTTCTAATGGGTGCGGAGAGATTTACTATCATAAAATCAGATATATTCCCACTCTCATCAAAGCCAGCATCCGCGGATGCTTCATTCTTCTACTTCTTCGTCTTTTTTATTGTTATTCTTTAACCAAGCAATCCAGGAGAAGGAGGAGGAAAAGGAGGAAGAAAAACTAAACTTTCTAAAGATATAAAAACATGTGTAAAGATTTAGAAAAAATGAAGTTTTTCCACTTCCAATCAGTAATATAGATAAGAAAAGTTAGAAAATTCACTCAGTAGAAAGTTATAACAAACAACACTTAATTAAATGTAACTCTTCTTCTGACATTATCGTAACCGTTTTCGAGTTCGGATTTCTGTTGAAAAAGGAGAAAGAAAGCAGGGGAAAAAAAGATAAATTGAAGAAGCTAACAAGCCTCAGGGGGAAAAGTGCAAAGAACGGATTTAGTAAAACCGCATTGATAGCAACTGTTTGCTACTTTTTTACTGCATCTCTGCTTGCAAGATAGCTTCAATATCGTCTATACTTTTCTATATATGGCCTCCAGTATTCTATACTAATATTATACCCGCAGATATATACTTATAGAGTGAAGTCGATCACTCTGGTTTAAGTCAGAGTTTATCACTTAACGAGATACTGAAACAAAATCAGGAAAAGGTATAACGACTTTTGGCCTTCCAGTTTATTACTTTAGCTTAACTGTTACAAAATTCAACAATATTTTAAGAATTTTGCATCATTTTAGTGTTTTCGTCCTCCCTCTTTCATGTTCTTGACTTACAGCATCACTTCTCACTTTCTAGATCTACAGCATCACTTCTCATCGTCTAGAGCAGTGTTTCTCAACCTCTAACGAATTGTCGCCCCCTTCAACATAGTATCGCCCCCTTCAATAAAACCGTTACCTATTATCGCCCCCCTTCACTTCAAAATTTCGATGCCGAGGACCAAGACTAACGCCAAATTCGTACTACATTGAATAGACTAGTGACTAGTATAATGTTATTTGTTTAATTATTGTACGATATAACGAATAAAATATCTAATTATTCTTAATATAATGTTTTACTATATCGCCCAGAAAATTGTTTTTCGCCCCCCAAAATATAAATTGTTACTAATTGAAATTATAAACTAGTTATTAAAATTACCTCCAGAAAGTATAATCTCCAATTATTAAATTCAGTTATTTTATAGGAAATTTTAGCGATTATTTTAGTCATAAATTTGTTAAATTTAAATATTCTAAAATACTATATTTTAATTTTTATCCTTAACCGAGCTAAAGTTAATTTTATCATCGAGCTACACGAGCCTACTTACTTACACCACGTCGGGATGGCATTGACGGGATTCTTTGGCTCCAACATAAAACGTCACATCCACTTATTGTGCAATTGAATGAGGCGTTTCTGTATAATTTCCATCGACCAATCGCGTTTTTCGTAAATATCGACAAACAACTTCTCTCTCTAACGTTTACTCTCAAAGTGGGAAATACATCGCGTGGTACCTGCGATTAACTCTATAAAAATCGATTGTGGTTTTATTAATAATGGTTACTACAGAAAATAATTATTAATTTTAATTAAAAATATAACTTTTGATGGTAATTAAGATAATTAAATATGTTTTAAACCGGTTCGAACCACGACTTTCTATTACAGCTTTCTTGTATACAACGGCGTGGGTTCGTATCCTATAGTTACTAAAATACATTAAATGCATTCCTTGGTAGAAATAATGCTTATATACTAAATTAATTATATATTGATCACATTTAACTCGTAAAATTTATAATTAAATACCTTTAATTCTGCTTCACTTGTTTAATGGCACATTTAACATGAATTTAAGATTAAAATATGCAAAAATTTTAAACAGGACCTAGAACTTTTAAGTTGGCGACAGTTCTAAAGCATCTTATTTTCGCATTTTTAACTTGAAAAACTAGAAAAAAATTCTCATTAATAACTATAAAATGATGAGCAGGTAAACTCAGTAAAGTTCACCATTTTCTATCATCCAGACTTCATCAAAAACTCTTCAGGATTATTTAATAAACATCAACAGACGTAGAAAATTGCTTTTCTAAACAAACAAACTTAGTTGTTTCGATCAGCAGAAGCTTCTGATGGCCAAACTAAACTATCTCATCTGTATAAAAGTCCCATTATGCTGGGTGAGTTATCACTGCACCTGCTACAGTATTCCATTACACATTATTTATCCATCTATACACGTTTCTAGCTTTGACATTGCTTCACACAAGCGCGCGCGCGCGCACACACACACACACACACATACAGACATACGACCAAACTACTGTCTAATCCTTTGTTTGTATAGCTGTGATTTATGATTTTCCACTTTAAAATTGCTTTGCAATACGCGTGATCTAAATAAATATCTACTTTTCTGCATCATTTTATCTTATTCTGGTAGTAAATTATCAAGAAAAAAATTAATATTCTTTGGGTGAAAATCGAATTTTTTCGCCCTTCTCCGAAGCGATTTTTTAACCCTCCCTTCCAATTTTATACAGAAAATTACTTTCGAATTACATCAAACGTATATTTTTAGTATATTTGAAGCAAAAATTATCTAAAAATTCGAAATAATTTTTCTAATTTTTAGAAATTCTATCGGTGCTCTTCCGCATCTTTTCGTCCTACGGATGCTGAACATCAATCGTGGAATATAACCTATATAAGAGATATATTAACTTATCTCTTTATCTTGTCATATTTTTGATGGAATTTTCGAGTTTCGAATTTATTTTCTTATCAAATTTAAAAAATATAAATTTAAATACACGTTAAAATAATTTATTCACCGTACATAAAGCAGTGTTACGTATAAAATGCATTTAAATGCGCATAAAGGTGTCGTGAGGATTATGTGACAAAAATGGCGATTAAAAATTGACGTTCTTAATTATGTTAGTTAAGCGATTAAAATTAATTAAAATTGAAAATTAAGTAAAAATTTAAACGTAAAAAATAAATAAAAATTAATAAGTACAAATTAAATATGTAAAATTAAGTAAAAACATAAAAAATTAAAAAGAAATTAGGCAAAAAGTAAGTGAAAAATTAAAAAATCAAATGTGAAAATTAAGCAAATTCGAAAAAATTAACGTAAAAACTAATTAAAAACGCCAAAATGAAATAAATATAAAAATAAGAATAATTGTAACGAAGAAAATAACTAATAGAAATAATATAAATAAATTCAAAAAAAATTCGAAAAAAAATCACAAATTTACCGTAAAATATCGATGAAAATATAAATAATAAGATAAAAAAAAACACGAGTTTTTAATTTTAAAAAATCTTTATCTTTTATACATTTTACTCAGAAATGAAATCAGTAAAAAAATTGCTTTTTTCATCAGATTTCTTTCTTTATCTTCTTCTTCCTCATTTTTTTTTTCATAAAGCTAATTTAATCCAATAATCCAAGAAATCTTCTTATCCTTCTTCCTTCCTTCACCTTTCTTCTTCTTTCTTCATATCTATTCTCCTTTCTTTCTCTTGTTTACTTTCCTTCATTTTCCATCACCTTTCTTTTCCTTTCTTTCTTTCTTCTCCTTCTTTTATCTTCCTTTTCTTTTCTCTTCCTTCCTTCACCATGCTTCTCCTTCTTATTCTATATCTGGACAATTCCACGCTCATCCGACTAAAATCAAGAGAAATTATTATTATTTTTTAATTTAAAGGCTTAGATTTGTCATTTTTTGCTTATTTTTATATTATACTATATAATATACCTTATAAAAGCCCTACCACTCGCTACAGAAAAAGTATTTTCTTCTAATAATTTATAGTTTTTCATATATAAACAGTTGAAATACAGAAAGAATGTATATTAGAAGGTGGTGTGAGATAGTATAAAAAAAGTAAAGATTTATTTGAAAAATATACAGAAAAGCAAGGGTTAATGCTTTTGTAGTAAGAATTAATGCCTTACTGATGTTTTATAAAAATTCCAGCATCTCGTTACTTTACAGAAGGGTTAATTATACTAACACTTTATAAATGGTTAGCACAGAGGATTAATGCTTTCGTACTTTACAAAAACTTTTTTTTTACTTCACTGTACTTTAAAAAGAGATTGCTTTTTACTTCCCTAGTACTTTACAGAAAGGATTTTAACTTGAATTGTTACTTTACAAAACGTTGTTTTTTTCTTTACTATAAACGGGTTTTCTACTTTTGTAGTATTTTACAAAAGGTTATTTTACTGTACTACTGTGTTAAAAACGAAATTCTGACTTTACTAGTGCATTATAAACGGGATTTTTCTTCACTAGTGCTTTAGAAAAGGAATTATTACGTCATTTTTACTTTAAAAAGAATTTCGTCTTCACTAATACTTTACAAACGGCCTTTATAATTCACTATTATTTTGCAAAAGTAAGATTACACCAGTAATTCATAAAAAATGACCTTCTTACCGGTATTTTAAAATAAGATTAAATCTTAAAAGAATTTTACAAAGCATCATCTCACTGGTACTAATAAGGTAATATCATATAAGGATTTTAACCTGACTTTTATATTATTTATAAGCGATAAAATTCACTTAGTGTAGGATAACTAAGTAAGTAAACTGTAAAAAATTCACATATGTAGATGATTTTTATAGCTTACAAATGTAAGGAAAACGCTTTAACACTCTTAAAAACCCCAAGAATTGCGTTAATAATACCTTAAGTTTCACTGTAAACACTTTCAAGAATACTTATATGTTAAAATAATATGTTAAAAGGAAAAAAACAGTAGTTTTTCTACCATTAAACCCCATAAAAATTTTCCAAATGTTACCTTAACACTCTACATTTGTAATAACACTTAAAACCGGTACTCATACTTTACACTAAAACCGTAAAAATCATTACAACTAATATATTTTTTCAAATAATTTCAACTGTGTAGGGATTTTTTACGTATCACAAAAAAAATCCCTACGCAGCAGAAAATCACAAAGAATATACACTCAATTGAGTAGAAATGAGTATAAGAAAGTAGGAAAAAAAATGTATTTTTAAAAATATTCCGGGAAAGAAAAGATAATTACGGCAATTTAGAGGGAGTTTTCTATTTTAGAAAACAGTTCATTAACAATAAACAGAGTGTAGGGAAGAGAAATTCCACATTCACATACAGCTTACTACAGACCCAACAACACTATCTTAACAACAATAATAATAATAAAAATAATAAACGATACGACATAAAATATATAATAAAAAGTACAATTTTAGTAATGTAAAAATCAATTTTTTTTATACTTTTAAGCGGGTGTTTAGTCTCACAACTGTACAAACTGGTGCTAAATTAACCCAACTGTCAAAGACATTAATGTGTACATCGTTCAGATAAGAAGGATTTCTCCATTTTCTTGATCACTATCCTTACTATCTCCTTCTTCTCCATTAAGGATTGAACTTCGGGATGTTAGGAAAATAATAAAAAAAATTATATATTATATATATATATATAATATATATACACACTTTAAAGTGGTAATCACGAATTGTTTCTAGATCTCGTTTCCTGATCTTGCGAGTGGAAAAAAATGCTGATATCAATGCGAATGCTACATTGCTACTTATTAAATTATATATATCTGTATCTATATATAAATTATAAGATATATATAAAGTAAAAATGATGCTGTATATACATTATTGTATTTTATTTTCTATAAAGCTAACCATTAGTCACCTTTCTGACATCTCTACCACTGATAAATAGGAGTTAATTGGCTAATTACGCAATTTTTTTCAATTTAAGCGCAGGTAAAACATTAACTATACAGTATAGAAGCTGTCAATTTACAGTTTCTATTTATTTTTTAGCTTTACAATAGAAATTAGAGACAAAGTAAGCTTATATCTATACTTTGTAAGAAGTTTTATACATTCTACGCCATTTTAAACTTTGATACTACGTTGTGTATGTTTTATTACAAAAATTTACATCTACATTTATAAATTCCAAGAAATATATACGGTAAATTGTAATATTTTATATACTTTTTTCCTTGTTTTTCACGCGGACGATTTGTCACATTTATTAGATTTTTAGGGTAATAAAACGGGATTTAATGGAAAAAATATAGAGAAATGAAATGAAATTTTCAACTTTAAATATTATTTAAACTAGTAGAAGCTGTAAATTTAGAGATTTTATTGAATTTTTACACTCTACGAAAGATCAGACTAAGTTGAGCTTGTGACTTTACACTTTTACAGCTTCTATCATTTTGATTGTACGTTATAACTATTAAATTATATAAATTTGTATTGTATACAGGTTAGAAGCGATATATATATATACAGTAAAAAATGACACATTATACATGTTTTTTATGTTGTATCACGCGAACCGTTTGTCATCTTAGTACTGGATAAACAGGATTTGGTAGAAGAATATGAAGAAATTAAGCGAAATTTTTTATGTTAAATTAAAGAAAAACGTAAATTGTACTGTATAATAACTGTATATTTAAAACTTTCGTTGATTTTTATCCTTTACTGAACAAGAAATAGAATTAAAGATGGTCTCGTATTACTATCTCTGCCTGCTCTATGAAAGATTTATACATCTTCTCCTCCAGTATCTTAATTGTGTATGCATTAAAAAATACTGTCAAGTTATTAGAAATGACGTAAAAAGCTCGTAAAGTGACGTAATAGGTTTGTAGTAATCGAATGACGCTCTAGTAATACGTTCTAACTTCCTCCTAGCCATCTAGAATAAAATATTAAGTTTTGTCGGGAAAAAATACTCAAGATAAATAATTAAATGATAATTTTATGATAATTCTCTGCCGTAATCATCAAATTTTAAATGGATAAATCCTTTTAGAATAATCAGTTTCTTTGCTTGCTGAATATCTGATGAAGAAAATGGTCTTGAGTCAGTCAATGGCCGAGATTTTCTGTAAAAATTTTTCTTCTCAGCTCGAAAAATGACTCTCTCGTGTAACGTTTCCAAATTATTCTTTGATTTTTACTTGTAAAAATTAATTATACTCTTATATTATCCGCTTACTTCCGTGTAAAATCAAAGTTTCTTTCCTGTTGCAAAGTGATTTTGCACTCTCTTTCAAACCTTATTCTCAATTATCTGCTTAATTTACGACAATACTTTCTTAATATAACACTTAGCAAGCTTTCTACTCCGGTTTTATTAGGCAAATTATCTAAATTTTCAAGTAATTTACAAGTATTTTACGTTTCCAAACTCTTAACGAAAGCGAAGAAAGTTTTTTCTTTGAATATTTTGCAAAAATAAACATTTAATAAATAAAATTTTTTGCTTAAAATTTAAAAAAAATTAAGTGTGAAGAGTAGAAATATTACTTAGTTAATCACTTTTAATAAGAAAAATTGATTAATTACAAGGATTTAATTAAATCCACAGTTTTTTTTCAAAATTTTTTGTTAAAAGTGATTAATTTAGTAATCGATTAATTATTTGATCAATTTTACAAAAAAATCGATCAGTTTCAAGACTTTGTTGAAATTGATATTTTTTTACAGTTTTATTGTTGTAACTGATTAATGTAATCTGTTTATCAATCGATTAATCGATTAATTAATCGATTTCAATACGAAAATCGATTATTATAAATTTATTATTAAAATTTAATCTATGCTTTTGTATATGTTTAGTGTAACTTCTTAAGTATTCGATTAATCGATTATTTAATTAATTTCATAGTTATAACAGAGGGAAAGTATGGTTATCAGTAAAAAAATTACCCTCCTCCAAAATTTAAAAAGTTTTGGAATTAGGGAACTTCGAAACTCGAGAAATATAAAAAGTCGGGGGCTATCTATGTGAATGGATGTGCAGAGAGGACACGATTTTGTTTACCCTGTTTGAAGCTTAATCACTCCTGCGCTTTTTGTCGAAAATTTCTGAAATTTGGCAAGAAAGTTTGTGTATTAGGTGGCTTAATGCTATTAAAGTTTGGTGGTCAAAGGTCTAGGGGTTGAGAAGTTAGAGGGGGTAGAACTTAAGTAAAATATTACTCGTTATTAGCATTTTTTTTAAATTATAAAACTCATTCCTACTCTCAAAATTAATCTTTTCATCATTTTATAATAGTTAATTATATAAAATTTTTTAAAAATAAAAATCTTAATAGATGACACCACACAATTTTAACTTTTTTGTCGGAAAGTTATGCAACTCGTTGCTGGATATTTTAAAGTTAATATATTAAAAATGATTGGTTATAAATATTTACCGTTTTACAGCGAAAAAAAATCCACTAATTACTAATTTTTTTAAAGAAATAAATAAATTTTTCAACTTAAATTATTAAATTAATCACTTCGGCCTCTTCAAAGATAAACTTATTGATTAGAATTAATTATAAAAAGGATTTGTTCAATGTCGCGAAAATTTATGAATTGACTAATTGATTAATTAAGCATTAATAAGGAAATTAAAATCATTATGTCCCATAAAATTCATTTATTTCCATAATAAAAAAGTTATGACGGACATACTCGTGTGTTTCGCATATTTAAATCATCCATTTAATTATTAAGGAAGATTAAAACGATGTATTATCATCATTAAGATGATGATTTTAGTAAACTCCTGATTCTGATTATTACGTTTTCAGGTTTAATTAAGGTTAAAATTTAGTTTTACTAACTCTTTAAGTACCTTCTTGTTAATTATATTTGTATTGTTAATTTTTTTCTTGTACAAAATTAAAATTTTATACTGATAAAAATGCAAAAATGTAAGTTTTCAGTTCACTTTCATTATTCTTTTAATTGTTTTTAATTAATAGATTTGAATTAGATTTATTTTTTGAAGTAATAAATTTAAAAAAATAGTTCAAATTTAAAAACGATAATTTCATTAAATTTTAATCAGTTTTTTAATCGAATTTCCAGATTATTTTATGTTTTTTAATGTCATTAGAGCGTCTAGTAAATTTAAAGAGCAATTTTTTTTATTTTTTATAATAATAAAATGTACAAAAAATGAGTTTTTCTTTATTTAATTACGAATTTTTAAATCTTACAGTAAATTGTCAGCTGTTTGATCAGTTTCGATCAGCTGATTAAGCTTAAAATTAATCAGTTTCAGTCAGCTGTTTGAAACTGATCAATTTCAACAATGCATTTTTAAAGTGTTAATTTCGTGATATATAAATCGATTATCGTAATCTCGATTTCGATCAACTAAAGAAAATTGATCAATTTATACATTTCTAATCGATCAGTTTCAATAAAGGAATTTAAGTAATTACAAGTGATTATCAGGCAGAAAAACATAACATAAGGTCATAAACTGACTTTTTAAGGCAGTAAACAGATTAATGATTTAAAAAATCATTTATTAAGCGACTGTCACGCGTAAATCGAATCAAATTTTTTTTCAAAATTATTGATTGTGGTAACGGTTTTCTTAACTTATGATGATGATAAGCTCGTTTAGTCTCTGATTACCTTCATCTCTTCATTATGATTCAGTAGAGGAAGGCACAAATCGATTCAATATCCTACAGATTATAATGTTATCGTGACGATTGACTCGTTTATTATTGATTACGATCATCATCTCGTTGGGTTATGGGCATAACTCACTTATAAGGATAATTAATATAATAGATTTTTGTCGATTATCGTGAAGCTTAAGCTGCACAATAGATTAAGTAGAGCAGTTTTACTTCACTCCAATATTTAAACAACAGAAACAAATCGATTTTTGTAAAACTTCTTTCAATCTCCATCAAGCGTAGGAAAAGTGAATTTTTCAAGTGAAAACGAGAAGAAAAATATAAAAAAAGAGAAGAAAACTGTTAAAAGTTGAAGTTATGCAACTCATAAATGTCAACAACATCATTTGAACCATTACAAGGCTGTTTATTTCATCCATTAATGCTCTACAAGCCATTAGCATGACATAAAAAACACGTTGATCAAGAGAACTGACTCGAAGACGTGTAAATGGAAACAAAAATAAAGAAGAAAAAAAAAACAGAAATATACTCACGCATTTGACAGACGATTTAGGTGGAACAGATAAACAGCCAGACACTTTAAAATGTACAAAACTTATATACGCGAGTGTCTAATTGTTAAAGAGTTGAATATCCGGATAATGGAGAGCGAAATGTTACTATTTTTCATATTTTTATCCGTAGCTTAATGTGAGTTTCGTGTACGATGATGTGATGTGGATTAGAAGTTTCCTCAGCTTCACCCCCAAAAACAATTTATAATGTTTCTAGCTATACAGATGAGGAGCACTAATGATTTTCAATGATAATTGCGCTATTTGTGCATATATCTACCTTTTAAGCACCTCATTTTTGTCATTATATTTAATATTTTTTAGTATATCACTCCTCTATTAAGCTCTAAGATATATCCACCCCTCAATAGTCATATCATGTAGCATTATGGATATTGATAATGATGAAACTGAAGAGAATGGCGTTCTTAATACACGAATAGCACAATATGCTCTTATTGTTTAGTTCATTAACTTGCTGTGCTTGGTGTTTATTAATTAATTTTGATAAATTTGATAAAATGGGAAGTTACAAACCATTTTACTAGTTCATTTCTTTAAATTTTGTAAGAATTTCTTGAGATGTAATGTATAAATTATGAATCCATAATGCAGCAAACATAAAGGCCTTCAAGGAATCTTCATCGAATCCATAATTACATGTAAATTTTTAATAAAACCCGCTTTAAAATTAGTGAGCAATATGTAAAATCCTTAATTATATAAGCAATCGTCCTAAATTACTCGCAGAATTCACTCCAAAATCAGCGTGGAATAGTTAAAATTCTCTAGAGAAATCATTTAATTTGCTATAACTTTGAAAAATTAGTATACGCGATATTGAATTCGCATGGATTCATAGATACGAAACATCACCAACGTATATTAGTATCATTATCATAAATTCCGATAACTTGCAATATCTATCAGTAACTAAATACTAACTTTTGCAGGTAGAGAGATGCTAAACCTCATTTATCCACGAATAATTTGCATAAATTTCAAAAAATAAATAACGAATGTTTGCTGATAACTGAGGATATATATTTAATCTATCTATGCCAAATTTTTACCACTTAAAATCAATTGTAACGAGCGCTTCAGCATCACTTTATGCTGAAGCGCTCATTGTTTTCAATCAGCATCACAGATTGAAAACAATGAAGATTAAGATGCTTAAATATAATTGTGTGAGTAATTATAATTAAAAGAACGCAAAATTTACCAGAAAATAAAGCTTAAGTCTAGTGTCTCCATCATCTCTAACAGTAATTATACTAACTTTCTAACGTAGAGAGATGCTAGAACATCGTCTATATAAGATAATTAGCATAAATCTCAATAAATAAGTAAAAAATTCCTCAATTATCCTCACCTATACACTCGAAACCAATTGAAAATTGATGCTGACTATTTCCTCACGAATTTACTTCATCACGAATGATAAAGATGAAGATTAAGATAAAGAAAAGACAATTTTCTTGACGTGCTAGACTAAAAAAATCCCCAAAATTAACCTCAAAAACTGCAATTTTTTACTCCCAAAAAAAACTGCTACCTCCATCTATCGAAAGGACCAAGAACTTAAACGATTTCTATTATCATAAATCCTACTTTAATGTATTTTTTGTAATATTTTTAAGGGGTTAAAGGATAAATTATCGACAGGTAAACGATAATCTTCAATAATAAATTCCCTAAAGCACCTTCCTCGTTAATGCTGCTAGACTGATTGCATCAAATTGTGAAGGATCGATATGTCGACACGTTCGATCGTCAAAAGGATCACCCTATGTTAGAGGATAACCTTATTATGTGGTATATGTGTTTCTTATTATCCTCCAGTGTTATACTGGCTGTTGTCGTTGCCTAACAAACTACAATTGTCAACATTTCAACTTCCCTCAGCACTTGCAACATCTTCTCTTTTTGTCTAGCTTAGTTAAGGAAAGAGAATGTAAATACGAAGTGATATATCACTTTTTTCTACCTTCTTTTCTTATTTATTTAATAATTTTACAAGATAATTTTGATTTTTTACGTTTTAAGGTATTTTTCCATGTAAAAGTCTCAGAAAACATTGCAAGAAAGTCTCCACGTTGGTGACATCCCTTCGCCTCGTTTATATTGAATATCTCGTAGCAACGTGGAAGTGAAGATATTCAATATTGTTGACAACTGTATTGAACTCTTCTTGACAACTTTACAGCCAAACATTATGATTTCTACATATTGAACCCACAGAATTGAAGTTTGAAGCGTTAAGAAACCATTGGGAAAATCCACAATAATGCTTAAAAGTGCAATATCTGATAAAAGATTTCGCAAATTTTCCCCATTTTTGCAAACAAATTCATGTTAAATAATTAGGAAATTTAGCAAAAATTGAATATTTTTAAGCTTGAAATTTGCAAAAATAAAAAAAAAGTCAGCTTTTGCAGTATAAATTGGTAAATTTGATGCATCTCGAGCGAATTAATGCCATGTTTTAACGCACAAATTTCTAATGAATAATTCGTAAATTTGTTAATTATTTTAATTAAGTGAAGAAAAGTGAATATTTTGAAGCTTTGAGTATGCAAAACGTCAGATTCTGGTGTTTAAATTTCTAAATTTGATGTATTAAATGAATGAACAGAATGAATATTTCGATGTTTGTAATGTGTAAAGGGGCTTCCAGAGACCAACTTCCTAATGAATAATCAGTAAATCTCATGTATATATACTAGAAAAATAAAGTGAATATTTGGAAGCTTCGAATGCAAATTTTTAATGAATAATCACTAAATTTTGTAACTTTACAAACGAATGCATAAAGTGAATACTTTAAAACTATAAATACATAAAAATGTAAATTCTAGAGCACAGAATCTTAATGAATAACCACAAAATTCGACGAATCATGCAAACAAAGCATTTCAAATCATAGAAAAAACAAAAAAATAAAACAATAAAAAATCATCCTTTAGAGTAGAAATCCTTAATGAATATACATAAATTAAATAATCATCATCAGATAAAGACCGCATCCTTCATATAAAATACGAACCGCACCATAGAAGATGCTAGTTAAATAATAAAAATCGATCGGATTTCTATCGAGAAAGCTTATAAAATGTAGAGAGAGAAGAACGTAGAGATGAAAAAAAGCATTATTTTATCGCATCACCTAAAAGATAATTGTGATAAATCCAAGTAAAGTAGTTTTCCAAGTGGATATAGGAGATATTGTTCTTCTTTTTGAAGTACGTTTACCGAAGAAACCACTAATTTCTCATTTATTTAAGATGTCATTATAAACGAAGCACACATTTTTACTTCTTATTATAAGTCTCAGCTTCATTTGTCTTCATATAATCTTGGTAAAATTGAATTTCCAAGCTCCTGCCACACTCCACTTTTCACAACTTCTTGCCTTTTTGATATAGAAGTAACGTTAAAATATGACTTGTGTAATCATTTTCTTCTCTTCTTCTTCTTCCTCCTCTTCTTCTCTTCCTCTTCTTTGGCGAAAAATGATTTTAGTAATTGCTAAGATGTGGCAAGTAGAATATTATTTTGTTTGCCATTCTTGTACTCATATTTCATTTTTTTTTCTTTTAAAGTAAATCGAAGTTTGATGCGAGATTATAGATGCATTTTTTATTATAAATTGTTCGTTTTTTGATGTTTTCAGATAAATTAAGATGTGTTTTATTAATTCTTAATTGAAAACTAAATATAAATTTCGAAATTAAATTGAAAAAATACGTTTTATTTAGCTCTATTTTAAAAAATAAATCAATAATTTACGAGGAATTTTAGGTTAAAATAATGAAAATTTTTGCTATTAGCTCGCACTTTATGATATCTTTAGATAACTTAAGATGTATCTTACTAATTCTTAATTAAACTTTAAATAAAAGTTTCGAATTTAATTAAAAAGCACGTTTTTAAAGCGTTTTTTTTAATAATAAATGAAGCGACGGTTGATGCGAGATTTTAAGTTAAATAATGAGAAATTTTTTTGTAGCTCACTCTTTATGATATTTTTAGATAAATTAAGAAGTATTTTATTAATACTTACATAAAATTTAGCATCTGACTTGAAATAAAATTCAAAATATGAACTTTTTTAATTGCTTAATGTATAGGATAAATCAAACTTTGATACTGAATTATTGAGTTTAATGATGTTAATTTTGTTGAAATATTGTTCATTTTTAGTGCTTTAGATTTAAAAAATGTATTTTATTAATTCTTAGTTACAATTTCAATAAAAAAATGCAAAATTAAATATAAAAAATATACTGTGTTTGAGAAATTTTGGTAAAAAGTAAATAAACAATTTACGTGGAATTAGAGGTTAAAAATAGAAAAATTTTTTGCTTCTGGTTCGCATTTTATACTATTTTTAGATAAATTTGAATGTCTTTTCTTAACTTATATATAAAATTTTGCTTCCTACTTAAAATATAATTTAAAAATTAACTTTTTTGGGTATTTTTCTTGAAAGATTGATGGAAGATTTATATGGATTTACAATTAAAACATTGTAAAAATGTTAAAACTTAAGTCATATTTTATGATATTTTAATATAATTTCTACTCTAATTTTACTTCTATTATTATAATTTTGCTGAAAATTTCAAACAAAAATTGATTCTTTTGCAAACAAAACTGCTTTTTTCAGTCATTATCTAACAATATAAATCGAAGATTAATAGGAGATTATGACATAAAAAATAAGTAATTTAGTTATAAAATCATCATTATGATATTTTCAGATAGTTTATATTATAATTTTACAATTTGTAATTAAAACTTAGAGGAGAAGGTGGTATTATGGAACCCCAATTACATTTTAGTGAATTGTAGACAAGGTATCATAACTACACCCACATTTTTTGTGCGAAAAGTACTGGTANAAAACTCTCCTTCCTCTTATTAATTTAATGTAAAAGTCGATGTGTTTGTTTGTACTGTTCACGCTTTGTACAAAGATATTTGTTATCCAACATTAATCCCAATGTTTCTGTTACTTCTTTGATATCTTTCAACGTAACAAGTTCTATTAACTCCGTGTAACATATACTAGATTTGCAGTCATTAATAGGATGAGCCAAAGTGCATCTAACAGCTTTTTGTCTGAATTACGACCTTCCTTTAGATGTCACAACAAATTTCCTTTCTTGTAATCCAAGGTACAACATGGCGCCTACAAGACTGCACTTTATGCTCTTCTTTATCATTGGAATTTAGCAGTTAATTCCTGTTTAATATGTTAAAAGGCGAGATTATTAGATAAAAAAACTTCAGTTTTCTGTGTTCTTACTCTTTGTTTCTATCTAATTAAACGTGGCATCGATTGTTTGCTGTAAAGACAATTGATATAACCTGTCGAGGGTGCCATCAAGATTCTGCTCTTTTTTTCCTTACTTAAACGTGTGTGAAGTACATCAAAATGCTCTTTAATGTTCCTAAATGAGTTCTTCTTTGTTCCTTGATGGAAAATTTTATCGCTGAATTACATTTATTGTATCAATTAACGGTTACATGTCGCAGAAATCTATATACACCAATTACACTTTCGCAAATTTCATAATAAATCTTAAGGATTTATAAATAATTTATGGCCCGTTTTTTGGCATATAAATTTTTTAATTTTGTAACAAAACCACTAAAAATGTTTCATTTTTTATGCATTTTTTATATACATCTTTTCATGCAAATGATCCTTACTCCTCTCTAATTATTTACTTTAATTACCGCCTTCTCCTCTATCTTGAAAATTGAATTTTTCGAAGTAAAAAAAAATGCATTTCTTTTTGTCATTTCTACAAATACAAATCAAAGATTTATACGGAATTACAGCATAAAAACTGAAGAACTTTTGCATTAAATTATCATTTATGCCATTTTTTTTTAACATTTAAAGTGATAAAGTTTTGCTTCTAAATACGAATAAATTTGTCTTTTTCGTATGCAAAACGCTTGCTTTTATCTTTATCTTTATGGTATTTTTAGACAGTTTAAACTTCAATTTATTAATTGTTTATTAAAATTTAGCTTAAACATTAGAATAAAATTAAAATTTTTTAATTCAAAAACCACAGATTCCATTGCAGGTGTAGGGAAACTGAATAGAAAGTAGTAGGAATTTTGCTTATTTTAATGGTTTAAAATATTTTCAATGCATTAAATATACTTTAAATTCTTAAATTTTCGACTTATTGACATTTATAAGCTAATATCTTTTAAATTTTGAAGAAAATTTAATAATTTAAATTGCATAAAATAAAGATGCCGAAGAGAAGGATGCTGCAGAGATGGATAATTTATATAAAGAAATAAGGAAAAAATATATATAAAAAATAAATAATTTAAAATAACTGCTGTTTATTTTTTAAAATTATTATTACATAAAAACATTTATTTTAATTAAATAGTTATTTATTTACCTGTAAATAAATTCGAATGAAAAGTAGTTTAATAAATAAGAAAATTAAAAGAAAAATCGGAGGAAAAAACAGCAAAAAAGATGACGTTTTAATATGAATATTTTAATTTTCTAACTCTAGAAATAAAAATTATAATAAATATCACAATAGAAGTTAGGCCTATAAGAAAACAAGAAAAATCAAAGAATAAATTCTTAAAAATTATCTTAAAAAAACACTTTTTATGTCGAATTTTTAAATAAATATTTAATACTTAGTAGAATTTTAAGCTTTTTAAAATTAAACAAATATATTTATCTTTATTTTTCTTGCATAATTTATCATTTTAAGTCATTCGAGTTGACGTCTAAGTATATACTAAGCATATAAAAATACAGGTTTAAAGTAAAAATAAATCAAAAAATAACAAAAATAAAAATAAAAAATAAAAAACTGGAAGTTTTTAATTATTTTATTCAATACTTAACTTTAAGTAATATAAATTTTGATAAATAACTAAATAAATGCAATAAAACACACGGGAAAAACTGTAAAAATCAAAGAAAAGTGTACTAATTTATTCGCTAAATGATATAAAAAATGAATTTTTGTATCAAAGTTTTCTGGAATTATCACTTAAAGGTAATAAATATTTAAATTTAATATTTAATAAATATATTTATTTTTATTTATTTATTTATTTATTTTTGTTAAATTTGCCAGTTTACAATGTAAGAGTCGAACTTGGTGTCGAATCACTTGATATAAAAATATAAAGAATTACATAAAAATTAAAGCAGAAATACGAAAAAAATCAGCAAAAACATTTAATTTTTTGGCAATTATTTTCAATTTTTAATCTTAAAAATAGAAATTATATCAAATTTTTAGGTAAATAATTAAATTAATGCTAAAGAAAATCGAAGAGAAAGCGTAGCAAAACCTAAATAAGATGGCTTTAAAAAAGCTATTTTACACCAATTTTTTTCAATAATTAACAAAAATTTTAAATCTGTGAATAAATAAACATAATATTCTTTAATTTTTTAGCGAATTTTGCTATATTACACCATCAGAATTAACGATATCGATATCAATCGTATAAAACACTTGATATACAAGGAAGAGCAAAATTTGATACCTTCAACAATCATTTCTTCCAACCCCCTATTTACGACTACGTTCTTAGAAAACTCTCCTTCCTCTTATTAATTTAATGTAAAAGTCGATGTGTTTGTTTGTACTGTTCACGCTTTGTACAAAGATATTTGTTATCCAACATTAATCCCAATGTTTCTGTTACTTCTTTGATATCTTTCAACGTAACAAGTTCTATTAACTCCGTGTAACATATACTAGATTTGCAGTCATTAATAGGATGAGCCAAAGTGCATCTAACAGCTTTTTGTCTGAATTACGACCTTCCTTTAGATGTCACAACAAATTTCCTTTCTTGTAATCCAAGGTACAACATGGCGCCTACAAGACTGCACTTTATGCTCTTCTTTATCATTGGAATTTAGCAGTTAATTCCTGTTTAATATGTTAAAAGGCGAGATTATTAGATAAAAAAACTTCAGTTTTCTGTGTTCTTACTCTTTGTTTCTATCTAATTAAACGTGGCATCGATTGTTTGCTGTAAAGACAATTGATATAACCTGTCGAGGGTGCCATCAAGATTCTGCTCTTTTTTTCCTTACTTAAACGTGTGTGAAGTACATCAAAATGCTCTTTAATGTTCCTAAATGAGTTCTTCTTTGTTCCTTGATGGAAAATTTTATCGCTGAATTACATTTATTGTATCAATTAACGGTTACATGTCGCAGAAATCTATATACACCAATTACACTTTCGCAAATTTCATAATAAATCTTAAGGATTTATAAATAATTTATGGCCCGTTTTTTGGCATATAAATTTTTTAATTTTGTAACAAAACCACTAAAAATGTTTCATTTTTTATGCATTTTTTATATACATCTTTTCATGCAAATGATCCTTACTCCTCTCTAATTATTTACTTTAATTTTTTGGATGTTTCCTTTCCTGATTTTCCTGAATATTTTTAGAATTTTTTGTAATATTTTAGATATTTTTTAAAGTAAATTTTTCCATTATCTTAAATTTTTTTTACTTGAGTTTTATCGCCAATAAACTTGTTTAGATGCTATAAAATTGTGTTTTATTGTTATTTTTTCTGTATTTTTTTTCTGAAATATCGAAAAAATATTTTTTATTTAATTCAAATAAAATATTTTAAAATTAAAAAATTAGAGAGTAAATTTAGGGGGAAAAATTTCGCAAAAAACTAATATTAACGAATACAAAAATTACTCGAAAATTTAGGGTATTAATTTAAAATTTTAGCAAGAATTTTTTGTAATTTTAAAAATAAAATACAAAAAATTGAATTAAAGGAATATACAAGAAAATCTTTCTAAAAATTAATAATAAATGCAATTTTATTAAATATTAAAATTAGATATTTATTATTTTAAACTTAATTGATTACTAAATACAAACTTACATAGAGTCTACAGAATATGTTAATGTGAATTTAATATTAAAACACTAAACGCACATAAAAATAAACAAATTATTGATATATTTATTAATAATTTGTTCAAATTTATCACAAAATAATCCAGAAAGTCTCTTTGATCATTTTCTTCCATCATTTTATATATTCTTCATCCTCAGCATCTTTCTTCTCTGTCTTCATCACATTTCGTAGAATTTCACATAGAGTTGCACATAAATCTAATAATAAATTATTAATTATTTTATAGAACTTACCATAAAGTAAGTTTTTTCCCCTCTCTTCATCTCTATATTTTCTTCATCCCAGCATCCTCCCCCTTTTTTCATCAAACCATTTGACAAGAAAGAAATTTCACTTCTAAAATTATCTTTTCAAATACCAAAAAGAAAATAATAATACTAACAAAAATATAAAAAAAAGAAATAAATTTTCTACTAAATGTAAACCAACAAGTGCGTTCGTTGATCGATCCGTGAATAGCCCTGTGAAAATTATTCATAGAAAAGGAAAAGAAAAAAATTATCTTTCTAGTTATTCATTTTTAAACTTTTTTCCTCTCCACTTTCTACACTTTTATTAAATTCAGAAACGTGAATTTAACATTTTATCTGGCAAATTCTTGGAGGATGTCTTCTGCGAACGAGTTTCCTTTGTCTCTTAGCTTGGCTGACAGGCAAAGTAATTTGGAGATGCCCAAACAGCAGAGGATGTCGTGAATTCAGATGAGAAAGGGTTTTCTATACATTTCTCTCGACGAAATGGGAAGAATTTCTTCTTTTTTCTCTCTTTCTCTTCTTAAAAATACGAAAAAAAATTATTATTTTTTAAAGTTCGCTCTTGTAAATCTCTTCTTTAGACTTAAAAATAGTAAGGAAAAGAAATAATAATAATAATAAAAATACAGAATAAGATACTCTTCTTTGGAAGACATTTTGGATTTTTACATCCAAGTAAATTATATTATCCTTTGAATTTTTAGGAAATATATATATATATATATATATAACAGTGAAGGAGTTCTCTTTTTTTGGAAGGAGTAAACAGAAAAAAGGTTTTAAAAGTAAGAGGGTTATTCTAGGAGGAGTCGTAAAAGTGAAAGGCGTGGGTTAAGAGCCAAGGATAGTTTCGAATTAATTCAAGAAGTCACAATGGGAAAACATGTGAAGCTAGTAAAACATAAATTAAACAGTTAAAGCGTTATAAGATTGCAGAAGTATAGTTGTTTCTAGGATTTTTTTCAAGTACCAAGACAGGTTGCAAATTCTTGCAATCTGTCTTGGCATTCGCATATTTACATTTTATATTGGTACTTTCTCGTATGTAATTTTAAGTTGGCATTTTTTAAGGTATCTCATGTTGGCACTTGTGTTTGGATCCTACTTTGATATTTCTGTACGGCCTCTTAATTAGCATTTATATGTGGAACTTGTATTGGAATTTCTGAACGGTATCTGACATTGTCATTTGTGAGCAGCAGGCTTTGCATGACATTCGATATTAGCACTCATATGTGCATCTTGTGTTGTTATTCTTACAGGGCATCCTAATTTTTCCAACAACCTATGTAAGATTCCATGATGACATCCTATAATAAACGGCTAGAGACCGAGGCGTTTCCTACTATTCTCCTCCAAAGCAGTAGAAAATTTTCAGAGTTGTCTGTACCAGATATATGTGGCCTTTGTAGGCTTGGCCAGAATCACAATAGGATGACACGTATAGCGAGTATAGAAACAAGTATTGCTGCTTCAAAATAAGGGATAGTGTAATAATCACAATACAAAATGTCATATATACATCTTTTTTCTTTTTTTACTGTTTCTACTTTCTTGATACTAAGGGGCCTGAAAATAGGCCCTCTTAGTGTCAAGAAAGTAAAAAAAGTAAAAGAAGCAATACTTGTTTTTATATTCGGTATAAGTGTCGTCCTATCGTATATACTGTAATAAATCATAAGAAAATTTGCAAAAGTAGAAGCCTTCTAGAATGCATAGAAATAAATTATGATGACAAACAACTTTAGAAAGAAGGAAGGAACGAAATTAGAAGAGTTGTAGGAAAAGGAGTCATTTTAGAAGAGATTAAAGATCAAGAATTAGAAGGAGCAAGTTGCATTACAAAAGATTAGAAGAAGAATTACAAGAATCACAATAGAAAAGATTAGAAGAGAGAATTAGTAGAAAAGACGGCGTTAGAAAAGATTAGAAGCAAGAATTACAGAAGAAACCGGATTACAATAGTGTAATTGGAGGTTTTCTACTATAAAAAAGCATCCTTTCCTCTCATCTCATTCATCCGATTCGATCCTTAAACTTAATTTTAAAGAATCTTGATGAGAGAACGAATTATCAAAACTTAAAATATGTGTTAAAACATGTAAATGTAACCAATTAACATAAATTTAATTAAAATATTCTAAAATTTAATTTTTTTAACGTTAGAAAAAATACAGGTATTTTGTTAATTTATGGAAATTCGTTATTTCAAAAATTAAAAAAAATATGCCGCTAGGGAGCGTAATAGTTAAATCTATAATCCGATTGGCTGGGAAAGGAGACAAACTACAGTGTTGCCATTTACTGATAGATTAAATAATTTATCAATGTCATTTCAACTTAATAATTCAAAAATATTTTCATAATCGAATTATACATCTCCGTCAAATATATTTGAATTTTTTCACAAAAATATTGAAACTATGTCACATTACGTAAACACAGGGAAAAAAATATTCATTGTCTTCAAGACATTACAAATTCGGGGTTTACCATTTTGTGTAATTTTTCAAATACATCTGCTTCTATCAGAAAAGATTTTTCTGTTGTTTCTGTAAAAATATACCAATTTTACTACAAGAACAACAATTTATCAATATTCTCTACAGAGGATGTCATTTGTCTCCACTGTTATACTTCCTTTTGGATTATCTAGTAAAATGGTGTTTATGCATACAATAGGAAGAAAATAAACTTGGACAAAGATTAAATAAAGAAAAATAAAATGAACAGAATCCATCGTTGGGATTCAGAGAGGGGAGGGAAGAAAAAAAAGGGAAAGAAATCTTTTGAATTATATGTGATGCGAAGAAAATTGAACTTGTTTACATTCAGGCATTTGCATCAGGGATGCATTTATATCTTCTCCATTAAATCTTTTGGAATATTTTAAATGAGGTTAGGTTTTTAGAGGATTCAAATAGTAAGATTTTTATGTTAAAAAAAAATATTTTTTGTGTTCGGTTCGCTTCGAAAATTGCTATAATGGTTAAACTTGAAAGGTTGTAGCAGAAATGCATTAAGTTTGTTGGCTTGTTTTAATGGTTATGTTATTTAATGTATCGCCTCGTGTGGTTTACTAAATACAGGGTTTTCTATTTTTTTTATAGATGTATTTCTTAATGATGCAATGAACTCTTATAAGGGTATTATATGGGATCGTTGTATTCACACCGAAATTGTTTGGCGAATTACAATGGTTAAAATCACTATAGAATGTTGTTGTACGGAATTTTAGACATGCCAGACATGTAATGATCTAAATTTACATTCAAATTTCCCTCTTAAAACTTATCAGATTATTCTCAGTTTGTTAGAACTTGTTACATAGATACTAACGATAATCATAATGGTAATTAAGTTAATGTTTATATATCTTTGAGGCATTAATAATGCATATAATTCATACCAACTCCGCTAAATTTTATTTTATTTATTTATTGATTATTAATTAATATTTATGCTTTACTAAAAATACAGTTATTTAAAAATAAACTGTATACAGATTGCCCAAAAGTCAAGAAATGAAGTAATTGAAGTACAATAAATTAACATCTTGCAGTTACTCCAAACTAATTCAAATATTTTAAAATAAATATTATCTCGGTTAACTGATTTTTGAGTAACCCTATATACAAATTTAGAAGATAAAAGGATTCATATTTTCCTAATGAGAAGGAATATCTTTGTATAGTTACTTGTATAAGTTTACTTGCAGGATTGAATTAATGGAACAAGGCAGCTCAGTAATTGGGTGATCTGCCATGGGATGCTGTACAGTACCTCCCAGGTAGACTTTCTATGAGAAACTAGCCTCTATTTAGATGTTAAACGCCAAAAAGAGTAGCTTTTATTTAGGTATTAGACACCAGTAGAGTCTGTTTAGTTGTTAGATACCAGAGGCTAGACTAGTCCCATTTAGATGTTATATACCAGAAGAATAGCTTCTATTTACTTGTTAGATTTGAGACATGATAAGAATAGCCCCAATTTAAGTGTTAGCAGAAAAAAACTCAGAAAACTGCACGTGGACAGCACGTTGGCGAAAAGCGAACCCTCGACCAATTAGTGTTCAGTGGTTTTACCCACTCGGCCACTGGTGAGAACAACTTATATTATATATATTATATTAACAATGAAGCACAACACATAAACTTCGTATAAAAACATTTTGAAGCTCTTTAAAGAAGTGAAAACGCAGACGGCACTACGGGAATATTTATATAAAATGTAATCCATTACTGACTACTCGTCGACGATACCATCCCCCAAAAAACCTACTCTAGAGTGTACAAGCTTGAAGAACAGCATTAACGTAATGATGTAAACACCAATCGTACTGTACATCATTATAACATGATTAAGATTACACACGTTGTGCTGACGAGGAAAAAAAACAACACATATAAATCATAACCTGCCTAAAAAACACAGGAATTATAAGGTTAATAACGCAAGACTCTTATTGACTCTAACAATGGGTAGTAAAGTTAATTTGTGAAGTTTTTCATTCTATACAGTAATTCTGTTGAAATATGTGTTTGTAGTACTTTTACGATCTTTTATTCTATGTCGCCATCTGTTGTACAATTTCATCAGACATGTTTACGGCTCGGAGACGTATACATCTAGAGTTATTACATCGTTTCCTGTCTGACGTCATAAATAAAAGTTGATTATGTGACAAAACATACTCAAAGAATAGAGAATTTTTTCTTTTTTTTACTCCAAACCACAAATGTTTCATTGAAGTGGACTGTCTATAAAATTCCTTCCGCTTCTTTGATTTTTAATACTTTTTTCTCTTGTCTTTAGCTAACGTCAGTTTTGTACTGTCAAATATATATATATTTTTCAGTGAAGACAATTTTTTTTAAAGTTTTCTTGTACATTTAGTATATATATTATTTTTGAGCGTGTTTTTGACGCTTCATGCCATCATCTTTCTCCATTTAAACCGGACTTATTATTTTAAATTTTTTCGATTTTTTATAGAAATTTTGAAATGTTTCTAAGAAATTCTACGGTTAATAAGATAATGAATAGGTAAGATAATACATGAAAATTTCTTTTTCAAATGATTTAATAGTTATGGCTTTAAATTAAAAGATAAATTTAGTTTATGCTACTTATTTGTCTGAAAATTTTCATTTGTATATAACTATCAAAGTGTTTTATATTTTCTTTGTTTTTATGTGTTTTTATATTTTCTTTGTTTTATTTTTGCTATTTTTCTGAATTTGCTACTTATTTGTCTGAACATTTTCATTTGTATATAACTATCAAAGTGTTTTATATTTTCTTTGTTTTTATGTGTTTTTATATTTTCTTTGTTTTATTTTTGCTATTTTTCTGAATTTTAAAGTAATTTAATTGAAAATTTTTCTGGATATATTCACGAAACTCACATTTTCACTCATTTTAAGGTAACCGTAGCTTATCAAGGAAAGCAGAAACGTATGAAAATAAACTTCAAACTGTTTATAAAAAAATATAGAAAAAGATTGTTTTATTAAAACAGAAAATTTTCCGCCGTAACTTTTCTACTTACTTAAACTTAAAAATGTTAATTATTTGTGAAAATTTTAAGATTATTCTAAGTAATCCTAAGGTAAATCGTTAACGAAGTAATATATAATAATGTTAATATCAATATTTTATCACGTGTCAGCGTGCGAAACACTTCAAAGAACTTCCTAATTTAATATGCGAATTTCAAAACTCTATCCAGAATAATTCGTGAACTTAAGGAAACTTAATAGTTTTCTACATTGCAGTGCCATCAGAGACTGACGAGAAAAGTAAGAATTACAAACAGAAGGTGGAAATCTTATGCAATTCAATACTCCACTTGCCAATAATACGTCGCCATCTTTATTTTCTGCACAGAAGTGCTTCTTGAAATACACGCCAGAGGCCAATAGTAAAAGAGAAAATACTTTTCCTTACGACATTAAATTTCCAGTTTATTAGCATGGTCTATTAGAAGTAGTGGGGTCTAGAGTTATAAGTTAACTTTCTATTTAGAAAATTTGTCTGATCGATAATGTGATCTTCTCGATTTTTGTAAATTCGATTCCACCGAATTGCTCTAAGGTAAATAAACTTAAGAGATCGTAAATAGATACCCATTAATAAATGTAGTTACAAACATTTTTCGAACTGTAGCGAGTAACGCTGATTTTTAAGTATACCAATTCCGAATGGGAATATGCAAATGATGAAAATCCTCAAGGCACGTTCTTTTATATGCGCGAAAACAATATTAAGTTCCTTTCAACTCTCGAAATTTTAAAGGTAATAAAACACAGTTTACTGTATCTTTATCAGTACGTAACATAACATTAGTTTACTGAGAAAAAACTCGATAAAGTTATTACATCTTCGTAAAACTGGTATTTTAAATAACCTGTAAATTTTTGTCTATATCTAAACGTCAAGTGCAAGGAATCTTTCTTGTCGGTTAGTGTATATTATATTCTTTATTTGAGTTAAGTTTTTAATGATAAACGTACAAATTATGTCCCGTAAAATAAAGTTGTATTTGTACTGTACTATTTTTTTTTCTTCCTCTTATCCTTGTCGAAAATCTACTTCTTTGAAAAAGGATGAGAAAAAAATCCATCAGTATAAACCGACCATTAAAGACTCGATTGGGAACATTAACTCGGACATGGAGAGTCTTTTATTTTGATGTTTGGACTAAAAGAAACTTTGGAGCATGTCAGACAACACTATACATCATTTACTTACTTGGAAATTTTCAAGTGTCCCCCTGTCCTTCACTCTTATGTATTTTTGCTACGATGAAGCGAATGGTTTGTTACAGTTAGCAGTAAGATATATAAATATATCGAATTCACATAAAAATAATGATTTCCAGTACTATTGTCGAATTACATGAGAATATTGCGTGTCATTGTGCGATATACTTACTTTAAATCGAACTATTCCTTTAGTCATTCTTCTATTAATGGTCATTTGAATTATTGTATGTAAAAAAGGAAGCTCCAAATTATGATTTAGAGCTTCATTTCTAGTTTCCAGTTTATGGAAAATATTTTTCATATAATATTATACGTTTGAGTATATTTATATACCGTATTTTGGGTCAATTAATAGCTTAAAAGTCTTAGTTTGAAAGTTTTGAACTTAAGTTTTTCGATCTTTGAACGTTAAATTTAGTTTGTGTTATTTATTAAACGTGGACTAGGTGTAAGCTTTTCCTTAATGCATTATCAGTTCGGGTAAACAGGACAAGAAAATGATTAAAATAAAATATACGATTCAATTGTTAAAATTAACATTTCTTAATGCTAATTTCAATTCCCTTTAACAGTTTTTATGCTAATTTCAATTGTTCTTAACAGTTTTTATGCTAATTTCAATTATTTTAACAGTTTATTTTGTTTATTTCAATTAGTAAAAGTGGTTTTTTGTTTACTTTATGTTTTTAATTATGCCAATTTATGTGTATTTTATGCTCATTGTAATTGTTCTTATGCTAATTTTAATTGTTCCCAACCGGATTTTTATGCTAATTTTACTGTTCCTAATAGTTTTTTTTAATGCTTTTACTTCAATTAGCAAGAGTAAATTTTTGATTATTTTATGATTTTAAATTACTGTAAAATTAAAAAGTTAAATGGATACACAACTGAAGTAAATAAACAAAGTATTATTAAATTTATTAAACATACCTTTCATACGTAACTACAGTATAACTGTATAACTTATACGAGTTCGGCGATATGACCAAAGAGATTAGGGGTAAAAATTCCCCTGGGTTCTCTATCCTTAATGCCAAATTTACCCCGATAATAGTCTGTAAACCAATGCTTTTAAGGATTTCGAATAGGGGTAAGATTCGATAAATTATATTCCTTCTAAAATATTAGTCAGTTCTCCTCTACTTACAAAATATAACATGAAACATTTTACTTGTAAAGATAGCACGCTATTGTTCTTTATTATAGTACTTATGCAATATTGCTTTATGAATTATGTGAATTAGCTTTGTACCTTCTATAAAAGTACGAGTAACTAACTGGAATACTGCCTGCTGTTTGAATGTAAGCTTAGACCAATTATTGATGCAATAATCACGATATAACAGTTTATAGCCTTGTGATATGAATATAGTAGCTATTGTTGAGTGTAGATAACAGCAGAATATTATTTTGAATATCTCGGAAACATTTGGATAAAATAGCATAAAGTTGACCAAAGTTTGTCTTGTGATTAGTCTAAAATGAGGCCATATCTTCAGAAATATGACATTTATAAGCGATTATATAATTATTTAATGTATTTTAAATGAACATCAATATTTGAGAGAGATATCTTTATTAAATAATATCAAATTTAACAAAAATTTGAGATAAAATCGTAAAATGGCTTTCATATCACATTTTTCTAATTAACGATTTAAAAAAATCTATGTTAATTTTACAGAAATTAATAAATAATATGCAAAACAACGAGGAGTCCTCTTTATAATATCAAAGATTTAACGATTAAGAGTTTTAAAATGTAAACGATTGGTTACAGAAATAAAAGTAGGCGGAGACACGAACAGTTCTGCCTATATCTGTTTTTATTGACCAATCGTCGTTAAAAATTAATGTGTATTAAAAGTCTTAAATCTTACTTTTTATATTAAGCTGAGAACTACCTAAGTTTAATTTTTTTTCTTTAATTTTATTTATCTTCCCGGTGTTTTTGACATTATTTATTTCATTCTGGCTTACGTATATATAATAATTTATAATATAAAATAATACTTAATTCAGTGATAAAAACTTGTAAATATTAGATGAAGTAGAAAACAAATTTGTCAAAGGAGAAAAAGAATTTATATACACTTTCAATCTAAAAAGTAACGAGTCACTTGATTTTTAATATCGATAGAAGATTTTTCTTACTCGTTTAATTAAAATTCCGTTCAAATTCCACTTAAATATTAATTATAGGAAAATAACAATGTTATCAAATATTTTCTGTTTAGTATTCCCCTTTAGGAAAAAATATCCTCACCGTTATAATTATAGGATTATCTGAACAACTAAAGGTGGAAGTTTAATTTGTGTTTTTTCAGAAAAAAAAAATTATTAATTTTTAGAGGATTTTCCATTATTATTCCCGTTATGCATTGTTGACTCGAGAAAATGTTAACAAATTAAGTATTTTTCAAAATTAAATATAATTTAATTGTATTTAGGGAAAAAACGATTTTCTGGTTGGTTAATTTGAAAAAGACAGTTAAACCTCCAAAGAACAGACACTGACCATTGTTCGGAGATGACCGTCGATTGGAAGTTACAGTATTTTCAAAAAGAAACATTCCTTAAAACATGACTGTCGTTTACAGGTGGTCGTTATTGGAGGTTTGATTGTGTTTAAATCTATTAATTTAAAAAAATTAAAATGATTACAAATGACATTTTAAAGTATTTTCAGTAAAATCTGTGTAAACTAGATTCGAATATTTTTTCCGTTTTGGCAGGTTTCCGTTTTATCAAGGTTCCGTTTTAAACAGGTTTTACTCTATGTAACATTTTTAACTAAAAAAATTATGAACAATTCAATTTTAAAGTTACATTTATTCTTTCATGCTACTAAAGTAATAATTAATGCAGAATTTTACGATGTTTATTGTATTAAAACTTCGTTACCAATGTTACTATCATAAAAATCTATCAATCAAGACAACTTCCACTTGAGAAACGATAAAATGTTTCTTAAGTGAATCCTCTGCCATCCACTACCGTAACAATAAACGTCACAATCGAGTATATAAGCACTACGTTACGCTGTTATAGAAACGATCACTTTAAATAAATGCATTATAAAAGCAAGGCTATTACAGTAACAAGTATCATTTTGTAGTAAATATACTCTGTAAGTCATATTATTACTATTATGTTACTATAGTTACAAGATTTTATGGAAGTTTATGTTACTCTATACGCGATATTTTATAGAATTTTACATTTAATAAAAATCCAAGTGTATGATGTCGAATGAAGGTACTTTAATATTGTTATTTATGATCGTTACGCTGCTGTAGTAACAGGAAAAAACCACGTGAATAATAAATTATTTCATAAGTTATTTTAAAGTGTTTTTTAAACATTAATTTATATTGTGTTTAATTATTTAATTACTGAATGTTACTAGAGTAACATTAACAAAATGCTACTAGAGTAACATTTTCGTATTTAGGATGATGTAAAGCTACAATTAAATTAAAGAAAAATTAGAGAATACCTCCAATTTTCAAAATTAATTTTCGAAAAGACATACAGACGAACTGCCAATAACGGCCACCTCTAAACGACAACCATATTCTCAGGGTTGTTTCTTTTACAAATGTATACAAAATAATCTCTACACAAAGACTCTATTTTTTAATATTCCCGCCAGTGTCCGTTGTTCAGAGGTTCATATATTATTATTATGTTACTGTATCAGTAAAAACAATAAATAACATTTTTTAAAAATACACAAGTTTACAAAAAATACAAAAATTTATTAACTTTGACACCAACTAAAGTATCAAAATTGAACTTCTCAACCTCCGACATCTTTGAGTGTGTTAAAGCTATCTCATCCAAAATCCTGAGGATCGCGATCAACCGGTTGAAAGATAAGCGTTAACATCACGCTTTATCCTCCCCGAAAAAAAAAAAAATGACGCCTCTCTGGAACAAAATGAAAAGTATGTCAGGATGGATAGTAGGATTGTTTCCAATTTTTTTTAAAAAAGATAAAATTTTGAAAAGTAGCAGCATGATAGCCGATATTTTTACTGGAATTTAATATTTATCACTACTACTTCCCAACGCTATATATATACTTTTTCCATCTTTTTCTCTGCAACGTTTCCTTAGGCGGATTCACAATTGACGCAGATATATGGTCGTCGATAGAAGCTCTTTATTCTAGTGACAGAGTATCTTTCCCGGATTGTATACAAGATAATCTCTTTGTTGTAGCATTCCAACCGGGCACCTGATTGATAAGTTGTGGTTGTAGTAAACATCCTCCCTCGTTTACATCCTTACAAATCAGCCTTACAACTTTGAATATCTTTTTCTAAGCTGGTTTACTACATTAACATAGCATCCTCTTGTTTTTACATTCTCATTTTTCAATGTTTTTACTATATCAACATTTTGAACGCTTGCTTTATAAAAAATAACCAAAATTTTTATGCTTTTATATTGAAATTCTTACGTAAATTAACATTACTTGATAAGTTTTTAAAATTCTGTTTAGTTCTTTAATTATTTACAGAAGTATTACAGACACAACTCTAGTACGAGTTAATTTTTCTGTAAGTAGCAGTCTGACGTTCCATTCTGTTTTGGCAATTTTTACTTTCGCAAAAATTTATTTAAATAGCAAAACCGAGCAATCTATCCTGTAGTAATTTAAACAATCCAAAAATTTAGCAATTTTGGTGTCTTTGTAATTATTTGACAAAATTCAAGGAATATAAAAGGTTAGAAAAACTTTCTAAAAAATCACTTAAATTATATAATTTTAAACATAAATTTTTATATTTTCTAAAATAATTATATTTATTTTAATAATTACAGTGTAAAAATAATGTACAGTATGGGAGTAATGTAGAACTTGAGGAAAGAAGAAGCGCCATCTGTATACCGAGATGAAAGTTATTTTAAAAAGTTAAAGTTATTTAAAAAAAAAAAATTGACAAAATCTATCAAAAATTAGGAACAATTTAGAAATATGGATTAATTATGTTTGAAGAATTAAACTTTTACAGAAATTTTTCACTTTCTTACTTTTAAACGCAAGTAGTCCAATTATCAGTTTTATCCTCTTTAGTCCCTCTCGAGGATGAATCGAAACAATACAATTAAGAAATTTTCTCATAACTTAATTGAATTATATAATAATGTTCAGTAGAATTGTAGTGACAAGTGAAGTGGAATAGGAAAATATCGAAAATAAAATATTCTTATTCGTTCAATTATGGATAAGCAAACAAATTATTGAGTTTTAAGTCCCAAATTGAGGTTTATTTCTCTTGAGGAACTTCAACTTCGACTCGGTTCACTTCATTTTCAATTGAAAGTTTTAATCAGTGACGAGTAAGACACGAAATAATGGCTAAGCAGAAAGATAATATAATCTTCTACCTTTACTTTCATCGGATAATGTCAAGTTAAAGTGTAATTAGCGATAACGCATGCCAGAAGCGTCACGTTTAAAAAGTTCGTCTTCTTTTTACTGAAAATTATCTAAAAGATAACGAAGAGATAATGAAACAACGTTCAGATAAGTTTAATTAATCTCAGATAATATAACAATGAAAAAAAAATTGATCAGTTTCGCATTGATGTCATTTTCGAAACACGTGTTCAAAAATAACGTTACTTTTTAAAATAATAATAATTTTAAAAAATGTCAAATTGTAATACGTGTTTGAAATGGATGAAATTTAATATTGGCGCCCTCTGGTAACCAGTAGTACAGAACTGGATAATTATTATATGTAAATAATTAATAATGGTAAGCACGTGTTTAAAATTGACGATATTCTACAATATGCCGTTTTATTTCACGTGGTTCTACGTGTTAAACGTTGATTAAAGATTACAGGGCCAACCTAAAGGGCCCAGTAATATTTTAAGTAATGCTGAGCACTCAAAGTTGCATAACTAAGTGGTGCAATCTTTAACATAGGTACAACTTAGAGTTGGCACCATGTTAAAAATTATAATTTTTTTAATATTATGAAATCATATAACTAAACAGATAAATTATAAGGTTATGTTAAAACGTGTCCATTTTTTATGCATAGTAATTTTTTAAAATAATTCGTTAATTTATGTGGTAGACCAAAAGTTGGTTATCCAATATAAAATCCTTAAATCTATTTTACAAATAATTAAAACCAATTTATAACAGTTGTATATATTCAAAATAATTATTTAAAACAATGGAGTCAGGTTATTTATCCAATTCTTACTTAATTGCATTGTAGAAAAATAGACGAAAAATCAATTTTTCTTTGTGTTCTGACTTATGGAGGGTAGGTAACTCCAAATTTCTAAAACATTATATCAATAATGAAATAAAAATTAAAGTTAAAAAAAAAGGTAAAAGCAAACCCAATTGCAGAGAAACACTTTATTACATTTTCATACTCCCTAAATGCATTTTGCCAAGAAAATTAGACCTCCTCAGTAGGGTTATCAACATACAGTTAAAACATACAAAGAAAATATTAAATAATTCGTATAAACAATTCATATTGAATAGATATAAAGTGAAAGAGGAACAAGAAACAAAACAGTTGTCCAATCTGATGGTTATAAGAGGCATTAAAAAGGATCCATTAGAAGAAGGAGTGGTCTACAGACTTGAATGCAAATATAATGTCATATGTTTCTATATTGGTGAAACGAAGAGAAATTGAAGACCAGATTGTCAGAACATTTAGCAGCTGCAAGATTAAAAATGAATAATTCTGCTATCATTCATCATTGTTGTATTAATAATTGTTAAATTAACATTAATAATGTAAAAATTGTTTATAGGGGGAAAATAATGTAAGAAGAAAAGTTAAAGGACATTTTGGCATAATTATGCAAAAATAACACTGTTCATTTGAATACGGGTATGTTGACAGCTGCATGCTAGGAGACTTTTGTCGGATATATAGATGGAAATTTGTAATGAAAACTGATAGTACTGGGCGATTACCTAAAAAATAAAATTCGATTACAGAAATCGATTACCACACCTTTAATAATAAAAGTGATTATTAAGTTAGTAAAACACTATTATTTTTAATAATACTTGTTAACAAAAAGATCACTCACAGATTTCACATTTTTATAGAACACTAGCTGCAAGGATCCGCTTCCCCGGGTTTTTATTTGCATGTAATATAGTTTATACATATATATATATATATAAAAGACTGTTTTTCTAAGTAACGTAGAATCTAGCTGCAAGGACCCGCTTCGCTGGGCAAAAAGTAACGATAGTGAAGATTAAGATAATTAGCCTACATTATAGCTAATCTTACCCGTTTTCACAGAATGCAAGAATTAGGTCCCCCATTTCCAGACTAATTAGAGAATTTTTACGTTTAGCCAAACGAACTATTTTCAACGTTTCTGAAACGTTTACAATCGTTTTATAATCGAACCAATATTCGAATTTTATGTTCGAATTAAATTCGAACAAAACATTCGAAATAGAAAGCCACTTTCAACCACTTTCAGCCTCATATCTCCCCACCCTTATAGCTATCGAGACGCAACCACCCCTATGCACGAATGGAGACTTGAGGCTACCACCACATACAAACACCATTCACGTACGATGTGTAGTTTTAGCGGAAAAGTGAAATATAGGGACATACATGTCCATTTATATATATA
>NW_019385389.1:194811-248291 GCF_000671375.1 Centruroides sculpturatus
TATACAGTAGAACCTCGATTATCCGCCCTAATTGGGGACTGGGGTTGGTCGGATAATTGAAAAGTCGGATAACCGAAAAGTATGAAAAAATCCATTATTAGTGTAGTATATTATTATATTCCATGTAATTAGTATATTAGTATATCGCTATTAACCTACTTCGCGTTGAATTTTCCTCCATGTTAAGCCTATCAATTTTTTTTAAAAATAATAATCGTCGCTATTGTATCGTTAAAAATTAGAAAATTAAGCCTCGTTTAAATACTGGCTCTCTTTCATGGTCGATCCAGTGTTGCTAGCTAAAACACGTAAAAATAATATTAAAGTAGCCAAGACATAGCCAAATACTGTAGCGCCACATCACTAGCGGACATTTGAATTTGCAGACTAGAATGCGGTCGGTTAACCGAGGTGACAGTTAATTGGGGGTCGGATAATCGGTGCTCTACTGTAATTGAAAATTTACACAATATTACAAAACAAACTATAATGAAAAAGAAGGTATATCATTAAACTCAAAGCTACTCATAATAGCAAGTTTCTCAACTCTTTTTGGATGCAATGCACATCGTTTCTTTGTAATAATATTTCCAACTTTTGAAAAAAGACGTTCTGCAGGTACTGAGGTTGCTGGAATACCTAAATATGTAACAGCCAGTTTCTCAAGGTAATAATTGAAATGGGCAAACGTTGACTGTCATGTAACAAGAGTATCAACATTGTGTGATATAGTTGCAGCTTCTAAGTTTTAAATGTAGTACAAAAACCTTCTTTAGACTTTAATGGGATCTCTGATTTCCCTATGTGACCACAGACTATTCTCATCTGTGCTTTTAATGGTTTCACTTAAGGTTTCCACACAGTCTACATCATATTTAATCTGTCGGGATAGATAGTTATTGATGAAAGAAATTGCATTTGCAGCACATATTTTGCTTTTGAAATCTTAAATATGTTTTATAACATATTCTTTTCTTTGCCACAAAATCGTTTGTCGATATTATTGAAACAGGTCTTTTTAAGATTTTTTCCAATTTTTGTGATGAGGTTTGTTTCCTCCAGAGTTTTTGCAATAAGGACAACAACAGGAATAACTTTACTAAGTGTATTTGTTGTGTATTTCTCACCTATCAGTTCAACGGTTGCCAAGTAATATGGCTTCAAAACTTTGAAACATTCTTCCAAGATTTCCATTTCACTTTTAACAAGCATATTGGGAGCATCTTTTAGTTTCTGTAGCACAATGGCAACTGCATTTTTAATTTTCAAAAATCGATCCAGCATATCATATACTGAGTTCCATCTGGTGAGTAAACTGATTTTCAGTTTCAAAGGGAAAGTTTCTCTTGAAGATAGTTGTTTCTTTTGCAGCTGATGGGTTGCAGTTGTGCTGTGATGAAAAAATGAAATAATGGCTTACACTTTGTTTAGCAATTCATTAAATTCTAGTATGTCAGCCATTGAATCCTGCGCTGCGAGATTTAAAGAGTGGGCAAAGCATTTAAGGTGTTTATCTTTCCGACGAAAAGGTCTACTGCTTTGCAAATGTTTGCCGCATTATCGGTAACAACTGCAACTATTTTGTGCTTTTCAATCCCAACAGTTGAACAGGTTTCTTCTAGGCATTTGCACAAACATTCAGCTGTATGACTTGCTTTTAAATGCTTAAGTCCAATTATTGCACTTTTACAAAAATAATCTTCCACAAAGTGAGTAGTAGTTCCAAGATATGAACTTACATTAAAGGAACCAGTCCAGGAATCTGTTGTAAGATAAATCTTACTTTAGGATGAAAAAAGTTTTCATAGCTGTTCTTGGCAGAATTGAAACTTCAAATCTGTTTCATTTCGAACCGTTTTCCTGTCTATTACTTGTTTTCTGAAGCCATCTCCATTCACAATATCAGCAGATAGATTATAAATGAACTTGTTTCATTCATTATAAAAGATAATCTGTTTGTTCTTGTCACCTCCTTCTGAAAATAAAAATGACAATCGGTAGATTAATAGTTGATATAATCGAATAACTTAATATAAAATAAAATACATAATTAAACGGTTTTTTAAAAATTGTGGCAGGTTGTAGTAATTGAATAATGCTAACTTACTTGATTTGTCTTGCCACGTGGTGGCAAGAACCCTAACTACCACGTGGCAAGACAAATCAAGTAAGTTAACATTATTCAATAAAATAAAATAATGAAAAAATGTAAAAAGGTACATTCAATAAACCACAATAACTTTTGAAATGTTCATAAAAGTTTGACTTTAACCCTACTGAGGAGGCCTAATTTTCTTGGCGAAATGCATTTAGTGAGTCTGAAAGTGTAATAAAGTGTTTCTCTGCAATTGGGTTTGCTTTTACCTTTTTCTTAACTTTAATTTTTATTTCATTATTGATATAATGTTTTAGAAATTTAGTTACCTACCCTCCGTAAGTCAGAACAGAAAGAAAAATTGATTGTTCGTTTATTTTTCTACAATACAAATAAGAACAGTTGTATGTTGTTAGTCTGTAGATCCTTTGTTGGAGCAACTTTCAGGCCATCTATGTATAATTAACGATTGATACGTTATGTTTATTGTAACAAAATATAAGAATATTACAAAAAATATATTTTAATTTAGATTTTATCCTATTTGTAGATCTAATACAACCTATTATCTTAAAATTTCATGTTGGAAATTATGAAGAGCGAAAGTCGCGACGCACACGTTTGTCGCCTCGCTTCAGATCGCAATAGATACAATTATAATTTGCATAATTCTCATGTCACAGTCTACGAACACGGTAATTACATGTATATATAAATGTTTTTAGTTTAATGGAAATTTTGTTTTCTGTTTTTCATATCTGAAAGTTAATCAATTCATTGTTATTTTAACCAGAAGATAGAAGCGTTTAGATCCTTCAGGGAGGATCTTTTTTTTACATATTCATTGTGGGTACGGCCCAACCCCTAACGGGGCGGCTGGGTGGTAAAAGATGGGGCCCGACGTATCCGGAATAGATTACCCATTACAAATGTCTAAGGAGTTGATCTTCCGAAATCGATCCCGGATTCACCAGAGCGGTAGCTGATAACCTCTTCGGCTATACATTTTGTGAATCAATTAATTATTTGATTCCGTCACTAGAGGGAGAATTTAATTTATGAAAATTAAGATTTTATTAATAATCTTTATGTAACTTTTTTCGTGATAAATTAAAAATAACATTAAAAATAACTTTTAATTAGGAATTTTGCTTCGTTTTAACTATTATTTTATTTTTTTATCTCTGAGGTAAAAATCAAATTCTAAATTCGCGCCATCTAGTGAATATAAACTAATTTGAGATATTTTGTATGTAATAATTTATTTAAAAATTTAATTAATATTAATTTAAATCCCCCAAAATTTAATTTTTTAACAAAATATAATTAATAAATCATTTCAACAAAGAAAAGCAGTTTTTTTATTACTTTAAAAAGATTAGAAAAATTTTTTTTCTAATTTTCATAAAATTTTGTACATTTATAAATACGTTTTTAAATAATAAAAATTAAAAATACACTTTTATTATTACAATAATTAATTTAAATTTATTTAGTTTATTCAAGTAAATTAATATTTTGTGATGACAGATTTCTTACGAGATAGCGCTACAATATTTAAAAATATAAAACACGTGAATATTTTACATAGGTTTAAAGTACTTTTTCGATTATTTGTTTTTAATTTTCTACGCGAAATTTGTATTAATATAGTTAATTTCGATACATAAATAATTTAACAAGCAACTGGAAACGAAACTACAATCAAAACCAAAACACATCGTTTTTATGGGTAGAGGAAGGTCACGTGTTGGTTATTATTGCTGGTGAACGTGGTGTGGTGTTCAGTCAAGAAAGGTGAGTATATTGTTTAAACAAATGCCAAATTATACCAGAAATGTTTAAAAATGAAAGTATTACGACGGAGTTTTAGTAAAAAGATATAAATAGTAATGATTATTGTATAATAATAATTATTATTTTGTAATTCTGTAAAATAATGTAATTCATTAATTTGTATTATAAAAATAAATATAATTTAATGTAAGGGACTGTCCATAGATGACACGAAGGGAGGTGGGTTAAGCCAAATCGTATCATACAGTTTATTCATTTTATTATATTTATTTCAGAATTTCTTGTGTGTTTTGTGTCTACTTATGGTATCATTCATAAAGTAATAAAGGTTTTAAGGGCTGAATTCAAGCTTTGAATGAGATGGTTGTTGGGACCTTAACAGATCTGTAGAGTATACTCAGGGGCACCGCTAGCAGTTTGAACGCCCGTGTGCAATACCGATTATGCCGCCCCCTGTTTAACTACGATTACCTACGCTGAGCTTGTCAGAAAAGCTCTTTAGTGTTGTCTCATAAGGGTGTGAAAGAATAAATACTTTACAGAGAAAAACTATTTATTATTACTAAGTTATTTTTGTTTACTTAAGTGTAAAACCATATATTTATCTATAGAAATTGAACTTCTCTTGCCTTTATGTTTGTGAAATCTGCTATCAATTTTCATGTATCCAAGCAGTCTAAGATTTCATGTTCAATTGAAAATATAGCTAAATTACTTAATCTTTGCTGGTGCGTTGTTGATCTTAAATAGTTTTTTTTATAATTTTAACTTTGAAAAGAACCCTTCACCAAATGCAACTGAAACCGGCAATGTAAGTAATATTCTTAGTGCTATTGCTGTGTTCGGAAATGTTGAAATTAAGTCATTAGTAAAAAGATATTATAATAGGGTTTGTGGATCATTAGACTGGTTTTCTGGAAAATGCAACTTTAAAGTATTGATTTCATTAAACAAATCAATACCATCAATGTCTGTTTCGCTACTTGAATCATCTTTTAAGCTTCAGATTTAAATCCTAACCAAGTTAAAATATCATTAATTATACTTAGACCCATGTCAGAAGAATTATTAACAAAATAATTGCAATTTGATATGCGATAGAACTGTTCGAATGCATACAAGTACAAATTGAGAAGGAAGCCCTGTGGGGATTCCCTAATTTCTCCAGTCCTGTCAACTTCTGTCATAGAGCACGACTATGAGTACTTGGCTTTCGGGCGCCGCCGGATAGTTCAACCTGCCGACAGACGTTTCGCATTGCATCCTAATTCTGATAAATGCCAATAGAGGTGCTGTTAATGCTATAATATAGGCTAAATAAGAATATAGTAATTGCACTCTGGTCGGATTTTTTTCTCCTTGTGAAGACATTTCTTATTCTATAAGTAGGGTGGGTATTGGGACAATGACTTTGAATATTACGTGACCGATCGCTTGATTTGCCACCCCCTGGACGTGCTGCCCGCGTGCAATGCACGCCCGCTTACAGCGGGCCTGAGTATACTCCATAAGAGCAAAAAAGTCAAAGGAACCATATCTCTACATATGACATGAGAGGTATGCTATAATGTGAATTCTAAAGGATTCACTATTCTGAGTTATAGACCCCTCTGTACAAGCAAAAACATCGATGAAACCGTACTTTGAGAGATATTTGCTGTGAACCTGCATACTGCCTATTGCCTATGACACACTGCATATTCCATGCAGTGTTGATTACAGTGAGCGATTGCTTGCCTTGACCTAGCGCTCTGCATATAATCATGCTCTTTGGTGTGAGCAAGTGCCTTGTCACCCACATGGAGTCAAGCCACCATGCCCCCAAAAACCATATACCATCCAAGTACACGGTGAACAATGAAATGGGCTACTCAAAGACGGCATATTTGCATGGGTTAAATAGTTAAATGTGATAGTCTTAGCAGAGTGACAGGACTCCCAATCGTGTGGAACCTGGAAATGGGTGGATTTTTGGAACACTGTCTTGCCAAGGGTCACGTGTAGAGATATGGTTTCTTTGAATTTGTCTCCTCCTGTGGGTATGGGTCTCAACTGTCTCATAGAGGTGTAATTGTACATATATGAGCACATTATACACATAATTTTACTCTATAATACATTAATTACCACAAAATACACAAATAGATTACATAAAAACACACGATACTTTATTACACTATACACACATTATTTATTTTTTGTGTTTTTGTCATTGTGGGAGAATACACCGGTAACAAGTTTGAAGATTTTGTTAATATGTACTACATATTTTCATTTGCACTATGTTTACTGTATTTACATATACTAAATATATAGTAATCTAGGTGAATTGTGTAAGATTGGAAGAATGTTTTGCCAAAAAATGTAGTGCAAGTTCACAAATCTTAGCTGGGCAGTGCATAGGACTTCTCTTTACAATTAAAATTTCTTTAATTTTTTTTTTTTAATTATAGCTTTACATTTAAGTTAATATATAAAACTTGTAAATTAAATTAAAAGTATTTCTTTTTTTTTGTATAATTTAGTAGTAGTTTTATATAATATATGGGCCTAACCTAAAAATACAATACATTTTACATATGACACATGTTAAAGCATGAAAATTTAGCTTATTTAATAATTTATCAAACATTCTAAGTTATCCAACTTATTAATTATTGGCTGAACTCTTGATTCATATTACCTTAGATAATCAGGACTATACTATATACCCACAATAGCCAAACAGTAGCTTGGAAGCCACATGCAGCTCTTCTAGATTCGTACTGTAACTCGCTTATTTATATTTATACATTTTCTTTTTATAAACTCGATATATACTGCTTATACATAGAAAACTTGTAAAAAGTAGTACAAAACTATTAAATAGTGTGATATACACACAGATTGTAAGCACAATTTTCAGTCCTTGAACAAGCAACTGAAAGCTAAGGGTATGTTTATAAAGTTATGCTTACCTATCTAGTTAAAAACTACCAGTAAAGTAAATTAACAGTGATAACTATGGTATTTTAACTATATTACACAAAATACCATTTCAATAGAGGATGCATATTTCTAATAGCTGATACTTGGTTCCTCTCGTGACATTGTGACCATTTCTGATAGCAGCAATAAATTGAGATTTGACAGAATATATTTGTTTGCCTTTCAATTGAGTGTGGTACAAAACAAGTGTTTCAAACAATAAGAGTTACATGTAGTAACATCTGCATGCAAATTTAAGTTGCATTGCTGATAAAAATGTCATTTGCACTACAAAATCATATATTTAGTAACAGATACTTATGGAAGAGATCCATTTATGAGTCCTCATTAACACTTTACAAGGGAAGTTCTATTTGAGAAAGCACTGTATTGAGGTTTGATCATATTACCTAATTAGAACAACCTCAAACAATAATAATTTTAGATTCATGAGAATGTATTTTATTTAAATTTTAACTATTAATGAATATTAATGAATTGTATTATTTTAAAGAGTTAATTTTAAAATATTTTAAAAATTAAATAGTTTACTGATGAACTTATTAATCTTTTTATCTTTGTAAGTATAATGAGACAATGAATTACATTAATAATAATTTCTAGTAATATGAATAGAAAGAAAGAAATTGAAGTGAAGATAATTTGGCTACCAAAGCAAAAAATAGATTATATTAAAAAGAAGGTTGAAGATTGCATAGGATGTAAATTGTCAGAATGGGAAGAGATTCCACGACTTCCAGATTACTATGAAGAAGAACAAAATGTGTTAAATTGCAAATTAAATTTGCCAAAATCTTTAGAAGATTACAAGCAAATTTTAATAGAAAGATGGTGCAGGCAAGATTTTGGTCAAAATCAAGCTTGGATATCGATTAAAGAAAATAAAATATTTGATTCGTTCACTAAACTCAATGATAAAGAGGTAAATATTCACAGTTTTGCTTTTGGAACAATTGTCGGATTAAATAATTTGGTCGAACATTATGATACTGCCAAACAAAATCTCGACAACTCTTTAGAGTATAAAATAACGCAGATAAAAGGAGATTTTGAACATGATTGTAAGAAACTGCTCATATATTTTATTGTTACCAAAAAGAATTTGAATAAAAAAGAAAAGAGTGCTGAAACACATTTGTTACACAAATTTGAAATAAAATATTCAGATATTTATAGGATACTCATTAATAAAGTGCCAACTAATAAAACAGCAGAAGTGTGTTTATATATCACTTATCCAGCAATGGTGTATATGGTGAAAATTCCAGAAAATGCCAAAACAGAGGAATATACAAATTATACTAACAGAAAACCATGCACTCATTATACCAGGATGCCGAGTTTTTATCATTGCTCCAAGTCCGACATTGGCCTGTCAACTGTACTAAAGTTGCAGATGACATGGGAAAAATCGCAAGATGTTATCCATCGTCTGGTCGATAACTGCAGGAATATGGATTATTTCTTTTCTTTCCTTAACAAAAGCAAAAGACCTAAGAATTATCCAATTCCGCAAATTCCAAGCGATAACTTTAACTGTATTTACTTGTTAAAATGCATCATTTCTAGAACCAGGGATGTTTCTGTACAAATATATTTGCAAAACAATCTTCGAGATATAAATGAGAAATTAAAGAGATGTGTTTCTGAAAATCCTAAAGCATTGGAATTGACATTAATTGAAATTAATGCAGCTCTGGAAAGGAAACACATTGTTATGTTTGAAAATGCTCTGAATGTTATTTACAATAGAAACAAAGATTTTAATGATGATGACGTCAATGGAAAAAATGGTAATTGTGTTAATGTTCGACGAGCTATTCTGACACCAACAAGAGTAATCTTTCTCCCACCTCAGACGTATTTTAAGTGTCGCTTCTTTAGAAAGTTTGATGAAGAAAATGCACTGAGAGTATCCGTGAGAGACGATAATTTCGAAAAACTGTCATTTTCATTTCGAGGGGATCAGTCTGAGTTCAACAAAGCTATTGATATAATAAAAAGAGAATTGTTAAATGGTTTTAAAATTGGTAAAAGACATTACAAGATTTTAGGCTGTTCAACAAGTCATTTAAGAGATCAGGGTTTAATGTTCTATGCATACGAGGATATTGGTAATATCCTTTGCGAGTTAGGAAAGTTTGAGCACATAAAATGTGTGTCAAAATATATGGCAAGGATGGGTCAAGTTTTTTCTCAGGCAATAGAAGCTGCTCATGTGGACAAGAATAATATTGAAGAAGAGGATGACATAAAAGTCACTTGTCCAAAATCTCAAGAGGAATATGAATTTTCTGATGGTATAGGCAAAATATCCCTTTCATTAGCGAGAAAGGTATAGTTACTAAATTTTATTTTTAATATTTTAATATATAATTTATTGAACTATAGATTATTTTTTAGGTGTACGAAAATTTAAAATTTACAAACCAACCTTCAGCCATGCAAATAAGATATGCCGGTTTTAAAGGGATGTTAACTGTTTGGCCAGATCTGGAAGGGGATAAAATCATTTTTCGAAAGAGCATGAATAAATTTCCTTCTGACAGTGAGAGTTTAGAAGTTTTGAAAGTTAGCAAACCAAGTGAGTAAATTATTTTATTTTTGAAGAAAGATCAGTTTGATAAAATTAAATGAGTGTCACAATTCTGTAATACAGAAGAATTACCCTTACAGAGTATGTAATGTTTCCTAAATTGCATAATACTAGTGGATATTTATTACTATTGTATTGTTAAGATCCATTTTTAAATTAAAGTTATTTAATTTATTATAGGATTAGTTTATCTGAATAGGCATTTTATTACTATTTTATCACACTTGGGAATAAGAGACAGTGTATTTTTTGAGCTTCAAAAACGCATGTTGGAGAAATTACTTAAGAGTTTTATTTATGAAGAAGATGCAAGAGATTTGCTGAAGGAATGTTGTTCATTTCGCATTAATTATGATGCTATTCACAAGTATGGAATTGAAATGTTGTTTGAGCCATTCTTTGTGTCATTATTAAAGGCTATATTTTATAAACATATAGGTATTTACATTTTAAAATAATTTAAAGATTACAAATATTTTTATAACCCACAAAGTAATGCTTTTGTAGAAACATTAAAGGAGAAAACACGAATAAAGATTACTCCAGATAAGGGAAGGACCATGTTTGGCGTTTTGGATGAAACGAAACAGTTGGAATATGGGCAAGTGTTTGTGCAGTATTCTAAGGATGTTTGGGATGAAGAAGACAGGAGCCCCATTATACTTACAGGTAGTGATATTTTGATAAAATTTTTAATAATTTCATAAATTAAACATTAAAATATGAATTATTGCTTGTGATTTGATGATGTGCAGTTTTTTATACAAGAAACTATTGCAAATATACAAAGTTTTTGGTGTCATTTCAGAATTGTTAACTAACTTTAAAATGACAATAGAAATGGGTAAATGAAACTTTATAGAACTAATAGTGGATAAAACTAAAGCATAACGCAACAAAAAACCCATATACATAAACAACACAAAACCTGATAAATTTGTAAAGTCACACAACCACTGGATTACATAGGCTACTTTTCTGTGATTATATTTAATTAATTACTAAATAATTTGTCATTAGAGGGAGGCATTAGTAGCTTTTTTTTTATTAAATTTAATAATAATAATTAAATTAATGTTTATTAAATAATTTAAAATATTCTGGAAGAAAAGAATTGGCCTAGAATGAAACTGAAACCTGCAATTTCCGCTTACTGTTTAGATGTATTACCAGTTATGCCACTTGAGCCTCCAGTCTCTAGTGACAAATTATTTAGTAATTAATTAAATATAATTGCAGAAAAGTTTCCTTATGCATTCTAGTGGTTGTTTGGTTTACAAATTTATCAGGCTTCATGATGATGGTGATGATTGTGTATAATATATATATATTATACACAATATGCATGGTATATATATACCATGCTGGGGTTGAGCAGTGGCTGGTTGAGTATCATGAGTAGGAGTTTATAGGACAGGATGCTGAAGGTGTTCCCAGTCAGCATCATAAGTAACCAAGGATGGTGATATCATATTTAAATGTCTAGAAGAGGAGATCAGATTGGAGGCTCAGGTAACATATCTGGCAATGCATCCATACTGTAAGCGGGAGTTGCAGGTTCAAGTCCCACTCTGGACCGATTCTTTCCATTCAGAAAATTCTAAATTATTTAATAAATATTAATTCAATTATAATTATTAAATTTAACAAGAGATGGTTACTAATGCCTCCCTCTATTTAAATTATTTAGTAATTAATTAAATATAATCATGGAAAAGTAGCCTGATGTAATCTGTGGTTGTTTGGCTTTACAACAAAAAAACCAAAAATGGAGCAAAAGAAACATAAAATTTAATGAGAAAATAAAGTTTTTGACAGCTTTTATAGTCATTGTCACGTTACAAATGGTCCCAAAAAGGAACATAAATTGAATAACAAAATTTTAAAAACAAGATAGTATCAGATTGGTTAGTGAAGCAAGCATGAATACTGGTGTTAATCAATTAGAAAAATTGACAATACTGTTCAACCCTTTACTAACACTTAACATGGAAGTTTACTACACTTACAATAAAAAATCGAACCTGTTACTGGCATTCATCCTATAAAAGATTGTCTCACAAATGTTTTCAAACTTTATGAAGTTCTTCTTCAGGTGGAAATGGAATACTTGAGAAAAAATAGAACAGGAGATTTCAAATAGAAAAATTTGCCGAATTTCATTCTGATGGACATGCACTGTTGTGTGTGGGTGTCAGTTATTATCGATACGTGTCTAAGAAAAGTTGCGAGGATGGTGATAGCTTGAGCTCTTCTTTTTGGTTGATGCATGTATTTGTATGGCTCATTTTATAAATAGCCATAGCTTCTAACCATTTTATGTGCTCTGAGTGGGGTGTGGTTGCAATAATTTTTTACTTTGCCGAGTTCTCCCTCAATGTCCTGGTCTGATGCATATGTACTTAGGGCTGTAGTGAGCCTTCTGTGTTGTAGATCAGCTTGGTGTTCTCTTAATCTGGTCTTTGACGAGCACTTAGTAGAACCAATATAGATGAGTTCTTTTTGCCAGTCATATTTAGCAAGATGTCAATGCTTGTTTTACTAATACACTGGTGTGCAAAACTTAAGCAACAATTGTTTTTTTGCTGTAACTTTGCAATCAATCACCTGGGAATCATTCTACCACATGTAAAGTTGTCCAGATGGTTTCTTCTAGCCATATTGTATGTACAAACTCACTTGAACTGGCAGCGAATGCCTTTAATAGCACCTTTCATCCTTCTTTTTATTGTAGTCTTACACTGCATGTGATGACTGCATGCATTTTATGTATCCTTTTGTCACCTGTGATGTCTTTTTCCTGACATTTGCATGTGAATCACTTTTCTATTGAATTGGGTGTTCATTGTACTGATCACAACAAGCCCTTTTCTACAAGTTCATGGCTGTCTGCTTAAAAATTACATTGTTGCTTAAGTTTTGCATGCCAGTGTATATTGAGGGACTAATTGATTATTTCAAAGCTTTTTATAATAAACATTTATACTAAAAATTGCTTTCCTTTCAATACTTTTTTGTTTAAATCATTAAAATTGAAATACCATAAGTCGTCTCTCAACACTGTTGAGAAAAAAAACATTTTTGATCATTAATATTTATCATTGTTAAATTTTCTTTATAAACACTGAAATTGATTCTGTGAGGCAGGAAATAAATACTGGATATTGTGAACATGATCCCAATTAGAACATTAACCAAATTATATATTATTTATATCATTTAGCCTACAGTAAAGCTAGTTTCATATTCAAAATTTTGAATATGATACAACAATAAGCAAAATGACATAATGGGATGTGCCTTATTTATTTATTCTTTACAGAAGTTCTAACAAGTTATTTATGGATAAAATAATACATTTTTGTCAGGATTACAACTGATATCATTTTATATCATCAGTATAGATAATTTCAATATAATATAATTTAATATAGGTGATTTAGGTATAAGTTTGAATGTTTTATTAGTTTTAAAGTTTAGGTAATTATTTCTAAGTGTAAATATAACTAATTAAAATACATATATAACTAAATTAACAAATAACTTAATTATTTCAGGAAGTCAACAAATGAACAGTCTTTTTATTTAAATAAAGGAAATGAGTTTAATATACTTTGTAATACTATGATACACTTCTTGTCTAGGTTTGTATTTGGAAAATGGAGTGTATGGTAAAATATATTGGTAAAATGGAGTATATAAAGAGGAGAGAAAATGGTGGCAATTCTAAAATGTGCTTTGAATCATTTTATCATTTCACAGTGAATCAGTTTATTATTTTATTGTTTTAACAGTAAATATATTTATATTTTACTGTTTTAACAGTGTATCAGTTCATTATTCTGTTTTATTGTTTTAACAGTGTCTTTTATTACATACATTTTTTGTTTTACTGCTTGTTTAATTTTAATGTTTTAAGCAATGAATCGGCATGTTAAATTTTTTGTACAACATGCTGATGAGGGATTTAAGGTCCAAAATGCATTCTTAATAAAGTGATTATTTAAGGCTAATCTGATTTCCTGTGGTGGTGTAATTAGTCTAGCAATAAAGAAAGGCCAATTTAGTACTCACAAGTAAATACTTTGTATTATCACTCTACTAGAAAACTAATAAAACCATGTGATGCAACTTTCAAAGATTTGTGAGAAATGAGTTTAACATTTTCCATGGTTGTTATAACCAGATCTTAAAAGGTGTTTTCTAACTGAGTCACCATAGACTAGGCTCTAATGCTGACTTGGATTCTATGATGTGTATGCAGGTTCAAATGTTGCTTTTTCTTTTAAATTTCTTTTTCATTTTCTTCAAATCTGTGTTGAAATGAAACATACTTTTAAGAAGAGAATTAAGTAAGTTATTTAAAAAATTCTAAATACATAATCTGGCTTGAAATCTGGACACAGTGTTCAGCTGCATACACTATTAGTAAAAGATTTCTACTCACTCAAAAAATAAAAATATGAAAAATATTAGCAAAAGCATTCCAAATGTACCTTCTTATATTCTTGTATGTTGTCAATGTCAACTTTTTTTTTTATCAGTGTCAAAGTCCATAAGAAAGAAAAAAATATTATTTAAAGAAACTCTATGAACACTTGGAGATTATGAGGGTCCTGTGGGTAACAATGAATCTAAATGAATGAATTTAATTAAAAATAATGGTAAAGTAGCCTGATTTTAATCTGAAAATCATTTGGCATGTTACTAAAATATCGAGTTTTGAGATGTTTATATATGAATTTAAATAGTTTTTTGGTAATTTATCATTTTGTTATTAATTTAAATTTAAATTTTTTACTTTTTAAATTATCATCATTTTAGATAGTGCAGGATTTTAATTTAACTTTAATTATCAAGTTACCATATGCATTTAGTTTATATATTTCTCTAGGATTATTATACTTAAAAAATTCAATGTTTTACCTTACCAGATACTTTTTAAGGAAAGGACTGATGAAGGGCAGCAATGTCTGACCTGCGTAGCCAATCTTTTAGTTAATGAAGTCTATTTTAATTAGTTGCCTGGATGTTCCTGTATGATGATTTAAAAAGAACAATTTTTCACTTGGTTTGAACAACTTTAAGCAGAACAGTAAACAGTTAAAGTATCAACATCATACTGACATTAGTAGTTAGTAACGTTACAGTCTTGGCTTAGGCCGTTCAGAAAATACTTTTCAGGTTTGGTTATAAGAAATGCAGAAAACTTAAAATTTGTTTTTCTTGCAAGAACTTGAGTTGCATCAAGTGACTTTATTACTGATATATAGTAGAGTACTTATATTACACTATTTATCAAACTCATTGAAATCTGATGGAGCCAAGCCTGAACCTCTCCTTGTTAAAACCATTTAACAGTTTAAAATGATGTAAAGTTATGCATCAGTTCTTTTGTTTAAATTTTAAGAGAAAAGTTTGGTTTATTGGGTTAAAATAAACAATAGTTTAATTTATTTATTTGCAGACAGTTTAATATACAGGGTGCATAGTAATGTCCTTACACATTGACAGCATAGCAATGCAATACATAAAATATAAGGTAGTGAATGAAGCATAAAGATGCAGGAAAATAAGAAATACACATGTTATTAATAAATACATGAGAAATGAATGAGAACACATGAGAAATAAACATTTTATTCAAAATAACTATTTAAAACAATGGAGTCAGATTAATTATACAATTTTTACTTAATTGTATTGTAGAAAAATACACGAAAAATCAGTTTTTCTTTCCTTTCTGACTTATGGAGGGTATAAAATTCTAAAACATTACATCAATAATGAAATAAAAATTAAACTTAATGAAAGGTAAAAGCAAGCCAACTTTGCAGAGAAAAAACACTTTTATTACATTGGTAAATCCCTTAATCCTCTTTAAATTTTGATAAAATAATCAAAATTAAACTGGCTCCAACTCAAAAAAATAGGTTATCTGATCTGATGGTTATAAGAAATATTAAAAAGGACCCATTAGAAGAAGAAGGTTGGTTTACAGACTCTAATGCACATGTAATATTCCAAGTTTCTATATTGGTGAAATGAAGAGAAATTGGAGACCAGATTGTCAGAACATTTAGCAGCTGTAAGATTAAAACTTAATAATTCTGCTATCTTTCATTGTTGTTGTATTAATAATTGTGAAATTAACATTAATAATGTAAAATTGTTGATAAGGGAAAAAAATAATGTAAAAAGAAAAGGTAAGAGCATTTTGCCATAATTATACAAAATAATACTGTTAATTTAAATATTGGTGTGCTGACAGCTGCATGCTGGGAGACTTTTGTCCGATATAAAGGTGGAAATTTGTATGGTTAATTGTCACGGAAAATCGTCGCAGTTCAAAAGTATGGTAAAAACCCTACTTAAGAGGCCAAGTATTGTTAGTGAAATGCATTTAGGGAATTTACCAATGTAATAAAAGTGTTTTTCTTTGCAAAGTTGGTTTGCTTTTACCTTTCATTAACTTTAATTTTTATTTCATTATTGATGTAATGTTTTAGAATTTTGAAGTTATATACCCTCCATAGTCAGAAAGAAAAATTGATTTTTTGTGTATTTTTCTACAATACAATTAAGTAAGAATTAGACACATTTTATTGTCTGTGATTGATGTGCACATTAGCATTTCATGCTGTCTACTCATGCTATTTACATCACATATGCAATGTTCTTTTTGTACTAAATTGCTCATACTCAATGACTTTATAATTGATTTTTTCTGTATTGTGCATTGTCTTGAAGATAAGAGTGTTAACTTTAAATTTTACATCTAAGTGTGCTGCAAACAGTCTTATCTTGTAGCACTTAGTCATTTTATTGTAACTATACTTCACGTAAACTGCAGCTCTCTGCATTTATCAGTTACCTGGATGTACATTACTATGCATCTTGTATAAAGAGCAGTCAGTCAATACATTTGGCATTAAGTTAAACAGAATGTAATGTGTACATCTGACTTTTAAAGTTGACAGTATCCTTATTTGTATCTTCCATTTTTTTTTTTTTTTGAAATGACCTATACAAGCAATATAAATATAAATCTTAATTCCATTTCTCTATACCAATGAATAACTGTGGTGATATGTGAAGTATGATAGCAAACGTGGACTATAGTACAGGTACACCACTATATTTTCAGTATCCTTAGTTCTAAAAGCCTTACAAGATTAAACATTTAGCTGAACCAGCTCTGGTCATGAGTAATAATAATTCAACATACCTCTAACCCATGTGTCTAAAGTTTATCATGGACTGCTAGAAACCTAAATTAAATAAATATTAAATGTAAATTGCATTTTGCCACAAATGACAATTTCCACTCTTAGAAGCTATATCTATGGTAAATTTAAGCAAAATAAACTAAGAATATCACCATCAATAAGTGCATTATAATTCTCTCTAGTTGAACATAAACCTTCTAACTCCCTAGTATTACTCTTTTTGGCAAATGTTTTCGACCCTACCAGGGTCTTCTTCAGGCTACCGTTTTAATAAATTCAAATATTGCAAAATCGAACAGTAATGGATTAAATGCGATTCAAATCCTAGAATGTCAACGTTCATATCAAAAATATAGAACACCATGTTCTTTCCTCGATGACGTTAAAGCTTGCATAAATTGCACTTGTAATAAACAACATTACACTCAATTATGTGTGGGGTGTTTCTTCATAGCAAAATTTCCATGCTTTAGAGATATTAACTGCATCTTTGGAGTTAATACATGTGTTGTTTAATCCTGCTTTATAAATCTCTAAGGTCTCCATAATTCTTAGTTGGTCCGTACGTTGTGATAGTCTTACCATACGGGCATTCTGTAGATCCACCCTTATTCCAGGTTCTGTGGCCACGGTTGAAAGGGTGGTGGTGTGTTTATTATTATCTATATCATATTTATGCTTCTGGAGACATTTGTGAAGGGAGCGTTTGGTTGATCTCACATATACCAACAAGTGCATTATAAATATTGTAAATAAGTGGGTACTACACAATGCTATCTGTGGCTGTCTAGTAAACAAGTCTGGTGGCAATGGGAATTTAAAGTTTCCTCTTATAATTTTGTTTAGATTAAAGAGAATGCTGAACCATCAATTGCCAGAAATTTGGTTGTATACTTGAACAAACATGTTCAGTACAGCAGTGATGATAGCAGATTATACAGTTATTCAGGATGATCAAAGTTGTCTTTGAATTATCAGGTTGTGAAGAATTTCCATTATGTTAACACATTTATCTTACAATACGCAAAAGAAAAAAAAGAAAAAAGGAAATTATTCTATTAAAATTACTTAGTTGAAAATACATTAACAGTACTTTCAGTTTGATTGATTGTGAATTATGATAATGATATAGTTGATAACTTTTGTGTGTAGAAAACTGGGATCACACATTAATGTGTAATCCCAGTTTTCCATTAATCTTTATGACAACTGCCTAGATCACACATTAATGTGGAGATCAAATTATACCAGACTTTCTCCAGTATATTTTCATCAGTTTGAACAATTGCTTCTCTGATATATCCTTGCAAGTTTGACATTTAATTTAATGGACATAATATCAAAATTTTCACAGAATATCAGGAAAAAAGTTCAGTGGCCAGTGAAGAAAAGTTTTGACGTAATTTTGACTAATCCTGTTTTATTTTTAGATTTAAAAGGCTTTAAAAATAAACCTGGCTAATTAAATATGTAGATATTAAGTACAGTAATTTCCCTCAATCTATTGGTCTTTGGAAATTGCAAATTTAAGCAAAACAATGTGTAATGAAACTACAGTAGAGCGTCGATTATCCGAATCAATTGGGGACGGGTTGTTCAGAAGATCGATGTTTCGGATAACCGATTATGTACGAAAAAATATATTAATTTATCCCACCTTGACATTTTTCTCTGTAGCATGTCGCTTTGCGTTGAATTTTCGTCGATGTTAAGCCTAACGAAGACTATTGTATCGCTAAAAATTATTTTTTTATTTTGTACAAACAAAATAAATATATTGAAAAATATAAAAACAATAAAAAATTATACTTCAGAAGTTAATTTAGTATATAAAACGTAAAATGTTTGAGTAGTCCAACACATAGCCAAAGATTGCAGCACCACAGCACTGGCAAAAATTTAAATTTGCTGACTGGAATTTTTTCAGATGATTGACTTTTGGATAATCGACACTCTACTGTATACTATAGGCTAATTGATATAAAAAGAGTTAAATTTCTACAGTGTACTTCTGTTGACAGAAACATTGTAACCAGAAGTTTGCCTCAAGAATTTAAAAATTATTGTTGTATGCTACAATATATAATAATTAGTCTTTTTTGCTATCCTAAATTTTTCAATCACAGATAATTTGTCTTTTTGCCCTGTTTGTGTCAATTAGAATTTAAAATCTTATTATTTCTTCAAGCTGAAACTGTTGTAGAAATTGATATACACTGACCTTTCATTCATTTCCGGCAATGCTATCAATATATGTATATTTGGCTAAACATCTTTGCTAGAGGCTTGATGCTGGCCACTGAAAGAAGCTGAAAACATTTGCTTTGCATGTATATCAACAGTTGGAAATGAGGAAAGATCAGTGTATTATCTCTCTCCTTCTCAGCAATATTAATTATAATAAGAACACACCTGAATTCCATTTGTTGAGTTTTTCTTTTTATTTCAAACGTTTCCAGCCTATTTGGATAGGCAATCCTCAGGTTTTCATTCATCGTTCCAAAATGGAACCATTCATTCGAATTTTATTTTGATTCAAATTTTTGAATGTGTTAACAACCTTTTGTATATTACATAAATAAACAAAATAAATAAAATATGTCACTAAACGTGCTACATATTAGCAAAAATTAAATAACAAATTTACATGCATCTAAAATATAATAACTTATAATCTCCAGTTCCTATTTTGTGGATTATTGAAACCTAAACATTTTTCTATTTTGTATTTCCATGCTGTTGGTAATGTATTTGCATCCTTTGCATTTAGATGCATGTAAATTTGTTATTTAATTTTTGCTAATATGTAGCATGTTTAGTGACATATTTTATTTATTTTGTTTATTTATGTAATATACAAAAAATTGTTAACACATTTCAAAAATTCAAATCAAAATAAAATTCGAACGAATGGTTCCATGTTGGAACGATGAATGAAAACCTGAGGATGGCCTATCCAAATATGCTGAAAACATTTGAAATAAAGAGAAAAAACTCAGCAAATGGAATTCGGATGTGTTCTTATTATTATAAATGGTCAGTGTATTATCAATTAGAATTTTTGAGGATGTTACTTTGATTGGAATAGTGAATAACAAATATGTCAGATGTGCTGAGCACTTGTACCACATTGTTTATGATGATTATAAAAAATACATAACAATATACTGTGTGCATTTTTATTTTACAATAATTTGTTTGTTTGTTTACTTTTTTCCAATATATAGTGGTACCTCGGTATATGTCTGCTTTAGAATACGTCCTGTTTTGACGAAACAAATTTTGCTCGGTATACGACTTTTGTTCGGTATACGACATAATTCAATTATATGCGCCGTCAATGAACAAGTAGCACTATCAGTGTACAAGACCAGATTAGATGTTCGCAGTGCAACGGTTTATAACTTTGTTAAATTTCTTCTGATTTTAATTCGTAAGTAAAATTTTATTATTTTTATTAATCACAAATACCAAAAAGGCAAATGAAAAGTGACAGAAAACTAAAAAATTGACTAGAATTACAATGGAACTGATAAAAGAGATTGTTGAGAAATACGAAGGTGGCACGCGTGCTCGAGATTTTAACTGTTCCTACAGTATTCCGAGAACGACGATATGGACAATTGCAAAAAATAAAGACATTATTAAATCTGCTAACGTTGTGAAAGGGGTTAAATCAATTTCTAAACAGAGATCGAAGACATTAGATCATGTCGAGAAATTGCTTTTGCTTTGGATAACTGAAAAACAGTGCTGGAGACAGTGTATCAGAAGCAATTATTTACGAGAAAGCTAAAAAGATACACGCTGATCTCACGAAAAATCAAGCAGGAACTAGCCAGGAAAGCAAGGTGTTTAAAGCCAGCCATTTTTTTTTACATGAGAACGGATTAATCATTTTTACATTACTTCTTATGGGAAAGGTTGGTTTGGTATACATCCTATTCGGTATAAGTCCAAACATCGGGAACGGATTAAGGTCGTATACCGATGTTCCACTGTACTTATTTCAGATTAGGATTGCAGATGGGCAGAGCCATTTTGAAAGTTAGACAGAAGGCAGTCCTGAACAGGATGTTACAGGATGCACTCACACATTTACATTCACTCATACTAGAATAATTTAGACTTGCTACCTGATGTGCAGATCATTGGGATGCGAAACAAAATTTATATAGATACGAGGAATGTGTGCAAACTCTTCACATACAGCAACCCATGCAGGAATCTATTTTTCTCATCATTAATGTCAGAACATTATCAAATTACTTAATATCTATCATTTAATTAGCCTGATGAAACTGCATTACCACTCAGTTATTAATAAATTTTATATACAGAAAGTAATGTATATCAATAAAAACATTTTAGGCTTTAATTTTAATTCAGTGATGGAAATGTAATACTTCTGAAACATTTATTTTGTGTTTGAATTTAAACAAATTACTTTATACAGAGGAATGAATTCTATTACAGGAGAGGTATTAGTGACAAAAAACCCTTGCATGCATCCAGGTGATGTCCGCAAATTTCAGGCAGTTGATATTCCGGAATTAAGACATATTAAAGATTGTATAGTTTTCCCAGCAAAAGGAAAGCGACCACATCCTAATGAAATGGCAGGTAAAAAAAAGTAAAATTTATTTAAAAGATATTTTGTCAAAATAAATAATAAAAAGTTTATTTATGTAAATATGTATTATTAAAGGATCAGACCTGGATGGTGATGAGTATAGTGTAATATGGTTGGAAGATTTAATATTTGAGTGCAATAACCATCCGCCTATGGATTTTCCGAAAGCCACAGCAGAAGAATTGGATCATCCGGTACAGGTATGCAGTTCCTTTCCATTTTTTCGACGTTAAGTAAACAAATATTTTATTTTCTATTTTATGGATTAGCTTTCTTCTTTTCTTAATGTAATGATTTGTGAGAAAAATGAAAAATATTTCATATCTTACATTAATTAATTTTGATTTTCTTTTCTTTTTGTAAAATATTGGTAGATTTCCTGGTAAAGTTGTTTGAAATAATTTGGTTAAAAGACAGTTTAGTAATTAAACAAGTAAAACAGCAAGACTGTATTTGGGACAAGACTATGTCTCAGAGACTCACTACTAAGCGGAATCATTTTGACGCTCAAGGCGGGTCGCGTTCTTATTCTCCAATCTTCTTTGGTATCACTGGTTTTGAGCATGATCTTTCAAACTTCACTTGCCATGACTACAATGTTGTCCACAATGCATTTTCAGTGAAATTAATCTATCCAATTTCAAAATTTCTCAATGTTGCATATTGCCCCAGGTTGAGTTTTTGTCGATGCCTAATGAAAATTTCCCGTTTTTGACAAAATAAACCTGGCTATCGTATTGTCTGAAATTATTTTTTATTTTGCACAAACTATATATATATTAATAAATGTAGAAAACAAATTATATTTCAGTAGTTAGTTTTAATATAAAATTATAATGACATACTATCTAGTTTAAAAAATGTTGTGATGATGAAACGAGACATCTCCAGTCAATTGGTCAAGGTCAGCACGTGGTGACCAGAAATATGTGGGGAATAACATGGGACAGGTACNACCCCAGGTTGAATTTTTGTCGATGCCTAACAAAAATAATCCTGGCTATCGTCTGAAATTATTTTTTTATTTTGTACAAACACTATATATATGTAAGAAAAAAACAAATAATATTTTGGAAGTTAGTTTCCATATAAAATTATAACGACTAGTGCCATCTACTTTGAAAAAAGGTTCCGATGCTGAAACGAGATATTTTGGGTCAACCGATCAAGGTCAGCACATCGTGACCAGAGATATGTCGGGAATAACATGGGACAAGTATATGGGTTTTTTTTCCAAAGATTCGTTTGTCAAAATTTGATTTCTCATTTTGAACTTCCCAATGCATGCGTTTGTCAAAATTTGATTTTACAACGTTTGCATTTTCAACAAGCAACACATGCGCAAATCTTGCACTACTGCCTGTTTGTAGAGAGTGTTGCCATTTTGAATTTTATTTTGACTCAGTTCTCAGTCCCCTGAGTACCTACAAATCTGTTTTTTTATACACGCATGATTTGGGCACCTAATACTCTATGCCAAATGGCAACTCCTGACATGTACTCCTTCATACCTAGCAGGCAGTACTATTATAAACAAGATGTAGTCTTGTCAATAATCAATTGATGACCAGATGGTGGAATAATTTGTTGCCAGTCTAATGCTCTAAGGCAGTGTTTTCCAACCTTCTTGAATACGCGACTCCTTTACAAATTAAAAAATTCTGGAGACCCCTCTAGGGCCATATTAAAACTATATCACTGATTTTAAAAACTATGTATTTAATTTTCTTTCTGTTGAGACAAATTATTGTTTATTAAAATGAAAATTTCAGAAGAATCGACAATAATTTAACACACATAAAGTATGAAACTTCCTTTAATTATAACAGGGAACTGTTGACCTTTTTTTTTTTTTATTATTATTTGAATTTTCATCTTCTTCTTTTCTACTTTTTATTTCTTTTTGCAAATCAGCTGAACACTTTTTCCACTATCATTTTCTGGGGTGGGCCGTAATTCTCGCTGAAATTGTAGTTTTTTTTAATGTAGTGTAGGACCTTCAAACACTTGTCTTTTTCTTCTACCCGCGACCCCCAGGTTGAAAAACACTGCTCTAAGGAATCAGATTAAATATAGATGGATTAAAAAATCTTAGGAATTATTTGAGAGGAGGTCATTCAGGCATGGACCTTTCCTTCTCCATCTGGTTGCCCATTGAGGGTCTGGCCAAAGCCTTAATGAGCTGCTAAAAAGCTCCCTAAAAGTGCCCAAAGAATGAAGAGAGTTTTAAAAAATCCAATAAAATAATTATATACTGAAGCCAGATTTACTTGAATTTCATTTAGTGTAATTAAATATACAAATGTAATGTAATTTGGGCTAAGGATAGTTAATTATTTGCATATGTTTAGAATCAGTTTTATTTTCATACAACTGGCACATTTGTAAACACAATGGTTTTCTTCTGTCATTTTGTTTCCATTGGAGATTTATAGTTTCATTTCATCTGGATAATTTTTTTAAAAATTTTTCTAATTCTTATACCATAAAATTTCTTCACAACAAATTTTGTAATAAAAATAACCAGTGAGTAGAAATTTTCAATTGTGCATGGATTTGTTTTCCACAAGAACTTTTGAATCTCTTAAATCCCACTTGTCTTCAAACTCTTCCATTCATCAATCTGTTACACGACAATGTTTTTAAGCCAAACTTGCATTTTGCACAGTATGCTATATGACATGTAATTGTTCTTTTTTCAAATTAAAAAAAAAAAAATAGGATTTGACAGAATTTAATGCTTTTGAAATGGATTATAAATGTACAATTTAAATATTTTCTTTTATGTTATTCATTTGAAGAACATAGCTAAAGGAATTTTAATGTAAATTAAGTTTTTTCAGCTTTTTAAAATTTATAATTTAACTTTGAAAACTTCTCTTATCCTCAGAATTAAAGTAATAAACAAATTATCCCATTTCTGCACTCAAGCTTGCAGTTGAGTTTGAATTAATGTCTTATTAAAGTATGATTCAATTACAATATTTTCATCATATCTCCTATTAATTTTCAGATATAGAAATATAATTTATATATACTTGAATTGAAAACTTAAAATAATTATAGAAACACATAACATTCAATTTATTAATGTTAATATTTACTTATATAACGATAAATATACTACGAATAAAACACACCTTAATAATCCAGCAAATAAAAATTAATAAAATAAAGACATTTTCTACCGTTTCTTAATGATCTTCTTCAGTTAACATCCAATAGAAAATAAAATTGAACACAAAAAGGAACGTAAATACGAAATTAAAAATATAAATAACGGAAAAGTAGCTGCAGTGGATAAAATAAATGAAAAAATATAAATTTAGCCGGAAAATGTCCCTTAATAAAAATAAAATAAAGACATTAATTCTTGTAAAAAGATCACCATGCGGTAGGTAAAGAGTCCTCATCCCTATGATTGATGCAACCAGTTTTCTTGTGTGCCTTAAAGATCTCCAATTTCTCTAGATATTTTATTGTGTGTAAATTTGTTGTAGGTTTAATTATTTCCGCCCGATCCCAATGGACTTGAATGTCCTGTTGTGTTGCGTAAGTCGATAGCATGGTGTTATCAAGGTTCTTATTAATCATATATTTATGCTCTTGATACATTGCTGCCTAACCTACACCTAACCTACAGCAATTTTTGGATATGATCAATAATAACCCTTACTGTTTGTTACTACAAGTGGACCAGGAGAGTGAAAGTATTGTAAATTTTTTGGACATTTCCATCACTTGCAGACAGAGATCTGGACCAGCATATACAGAAAACCATGCTTTCAACCCACTTTAATTCTGCATAATTAGATTGATCCACATCACATCAAATTAGTGGCCTTCAGATCTTGGATAAAAAGAGCTTATATACATTGTACAAGAATAAAAAACACGGTAGCGGAGCATAACTATATTTTAAGGATTGCAGAACAACAGGGATACTGAAAGGAAATCATAGAGAAATTTATCGCAACCTTCCAAACAACTAAACATTGGCATCCTACAGTAGACCGTAGACAAAGGATTGTTTAAATTATGTCTCGTTTTTGAGACAAATACACAAAGGAAAGGCCAGAGCTAATAATTTCCGAGTGATATATCGATGCAATCCTACAGTTTTCAAGATATTAAGAAACGATAAGAGGCGATATGACTGGAAATTGGCATCAGGGATCTATTCTATACCATTACACGATTGGTGTTTTGATTCAGATCTTGTCAATGTGGGCGCAATGATGTGCAACTTGCAGCAACGTATCAAAGAGCATAAATATATGATTGATAAGAACCTTGATAACACCACGCTATCGACTTACGCAACACAACAGGACATTCAAGTCCATTGGGATTGGGCGGAAATAATTAAACCTACAACAAATTTACACACAATAAAATATCTAGAGAAATTGGAGATCTTTAAGGCACACAAGAAAACTGGTTGCATCAATCATAGGGATGAGGACTCTTTACCTACCGCATGGTGATCCTTTTACAAGAATTAATGTCTTTATTTATTTATTTTATTTTTGTTAAGGGACATTATTTTTTGTTTATTTTATCCACTGCAGCTACTTTTCCGTTATTTATATTTTTAATTTCGTATTTACATTCTTTTTTGTGTTCAATTTTATTTTCTATTGGATGTTAACTGAAGATGATCATTAAGAAATGGTAGCAAACATCTTTATTTTATTAATTTTTATTTGCTGGATTATTAAAAATGTGTTTTATTCTTAATATTTACTGTTTATAGTAATGTAACTAATAAGATTATTGTACTTTCAAAGGCTGAAGACATGGTGAAATTTTTTTGCAAGTTTATAAAAGAATATAATCTTGGAAAATTGGCTAATGCTCATTTAGCATGGGCAGATAAAGAGTATGATGGAGTGATGAGCAAAAAGTGTATAAATATAGCCAAAAAATATTCCAAATGTTTGGATTTTGCCAAAACTGGCGTTAATGAAACACTGAGTCATGACGAGTATGTAAGTGAGTATCCTGATTTTTTTGATAAGAAAATTGAAAAAGATTCGTATCGATCTACAAAAATTCTTGGTCAGCTTTATCGTTGCAGCAAAATTGTGCAGTTGGGTTTTCAGGAATTTGTTGAATCAGAGTATGACACTCCCAATTACAAACACTATAGGTTGGACGATGATTTGCTGTATGACAGCAGAGAAATATATATAAGGTCAGCAAAAAAAGCCTACCGAAAATATAAAAGAAAGGTAGAGACTATGTTAACTCAGTATGGTATCGACACAGAAGCTGAACTGTTATCTGGATATATTTGCAATATGCATAAGTATGTGACTGAAAATCAAGAATTGAATGATTTACAGCTTATTGAAGTCAGAGTGAAAATGCTAGTTAAAGAAATGCGGAAGGATTTTGTTAGTGAATTTGTTAATGATGAAGAATATGATGAGAAAACTATATTGGAAAATCTTTATGGATCAGAACATAAGGAAAAGGTGTTTCAGAAAGCATCTGCTTGGTACCAGGTAACTTACGATGAAACACAAAGAGAAGAAACAAACATTAAGAAAAGGAGATACTATCTTGGATTACCATGGACCATAACTGATGTTTTAAATACTATGAAAAGAAATAGAAATGTAAATAAAAGCTGCATTTCTAGAAGAAAACAATTTGAAAATCAAATAGAGAAATCTCTCAAGAATAATTTTCCAAATGCATTTGAAAAACCAATTGAAAGTAAGTTCGATGTAAGCAAAATTATATTTATGATAATGCATAACTGGATAAATAATGAAATTTTAAAATCAAATGAATTATCTGAAGTGCCAGAAGCTTTACTGAGTGACTTACTTCAATATGTATTTCAGGAAACGTCAGATAGAATTGTAGACAGTGATGGAAAAATATCAATCACACAGACACTGATGACTTGTTTAGAAAGATTGGCATGTATGATGCTGGAAAAGAATTCATTAAATACAACAGAATATGTAGTGCCATATATTTTGAATAACCAGTTTTTGGGACAGTTATCTTTCAAGATCCTTTTGAATCTCGTATGCTCACATAACACTGAATTCTTTCAATCCATTAATGCACACTTGAAAATCGAAGAGCAAGTTGAAGAGGCAACCTTTCGATTACAATTGCATGATGATGATCTCTCAAGAAGGTTTTGCTGCCATCAAAATGAAGTCATAGAGATTTTAAAACAGTGGACAAATCTCAAAGAGATCAAATATCGTCTGGTTCAAGTAAATGATAGTAAGTGGATGTCCTTGATAACTGTGAAAGGTAATAAATATGCTGTCAATCACTTTCAAGATTTGATTATTGACAAAAGTTTTAAAGATAGTATTATTGACAGTATACAAGATGATTGAATTTTTTGTAAAAGACCCTGCACAATCCTTATGAGTTTAAGCACATTAAGAGATTTTTTATAAAAGTTTATGGTTTACTCAGAATTTTTTGTGTTGAGAGGGGTAGTTTACTGTTAAAGTACAAGGTTTCCAAAAAGTAATGTCAGTGAGTCGATTAGAAGACATTTATTGATCCGATCAGTACAATACATTAAAAGGTTTCAAAATAGACTCCTCCTGCGTGAATACATCACTTCCAGCGAGATTTTCAGGCATCAAAGGCATCTCGGTAGGCCTTTTCCAAAATGCCCTTTAGAGTCTTGGTACAAGCCTCTTTGACTTTGTCAACTGTCCTGAAATGATTTCCTTTCATTGGAGTTTTCAAGCGCAGGAACAAGAAGTTGAGGGAACCACATCAGGATTGTAGGGCGGCTGGGGAACCATTGGCACCTTTGAATTAGCGGGGAAGCAGGTCATGAGGAAGGCGATGTGGGCCAATGCATTGTCATGAAGTTTTCAATCATATGTGATGTTCGGCTGGACGCGATGAACCCTTCGTTTGAGTCTCTTGAGCACTTTCACATAGAATTTGGCATTGACAGTTACACCATGTGGTACAAAATCATGGTGGACGAGCCCCTGGTTGTGTGTTAAGTCTCAGGGCCTACTGATACGCTCATGCAGGTACAGTAGGGGTGTTGGAGGGACCTTTGGGACGGGACGGGATGTACTATAATTACAAATGTAGTAAATATATGAAAGTAAAGATATTATTTTAACTTTTATTATCGTATTATTAATTAAGATAATATACAGCACTTATTAAGCTTAGCTTTTTTCATTATATACTCCTCTAAATTGAAGGATTTTCCTTTGGTCGTCCACATCGCGTGTTTTAGGCATCCATTATTATAATCGGGATACTTCTTGTCATAGATACAATCAATCAATCAATCAATATCTTTATTATGTACAACAGTTTGTACATGCCCGGCTCCGCATGGCGCTACCGGGAATGAAAACCAGATACAGTAGTTGTTAACATGTTTACAATACAGGAATTACAGAGATATCAAGAATTAGGTTGGAATAGTATACAGGAGTAAATACAATGATGCTGCAGGTATAGCGATGATGATGTAGTTAAATACAAGGATGATGTAGTTAATTACAATTTGTTTACAGTAAAAGGTACATACAGAATTACAAAGTGATGGATTTTGAAGGCTATACAAGTACAGACATTATGCAATATTACAAGTGTTAATGCAAAATAAAACATAAGTGTAGAAGGAAAAAGCACATAAAATACATAAAATTGAGCACAATACAGCAAGAAAAGTAATGATACATTATAATAGAGTGTAAAATACAATTTGAGTATAGGATACAATACATAAGAGAAGTAATATGAGCCATTACATTACAACTTTGAAAACAGTAGCAGTTAGGTGGCATATGTACAATATTTACAGATGTCTGTAGCAGTGGCGAAGGTAATGAAGAGAACGAAGCCTGGTGAGAAACTACTCATGCATGGTGATGCGTGCCACGCATGAGTAGTTTCTTTGCTCAGGCAAGCACTAGGTTTCGAAAGGCTGAATAAAGATCCTTGTGTTTAAGGAGATCATGTTGCTGACACGGCCAGGAGATGTTTAATTTCTGTGCAATTAGTTCAATTTCGAGGCGTTCCCTTTCAAGGCACACGCATTTGTAAAGATAGTGGTTGGGACCATCCACCTCCCTACAGATGGCACAAAGGGGAGTACGTTTACCCGTAAAGCGATGGAGATAACTGGAAAATCTTCCGTGGCCAGTAATAAACTGAGTCAGGAGAGAATTGATATTAATCCAGGTATGGCAGTGGTGCTCGTTGATATTAGGTATGAATTGGTAGGTTAGGTTACTGTGGTTGTTGTTCCAAGAGTTTTGCCAGCGGAGGAGAAGAATATCATTATACAAAAGACGTTTGACTTTGCTATGGCTGAGCATGTTGTATATGGGATCCAACGTATTATCATTGGCAGCAGCCTTTGCCAGCTGATCCTGCTCTTTCATTTCCAGCAGTGCCTTGGTGCCCACGGACCCAGCTGATACTGTAACTGTTTGAGGAAAGACAAGTGAGATTTTTTATTGCTGTTGTGATAAGGTGAAGCTGTCTGCTGTTGATGAGAGCAATCGCAGACTGGCAATCTGTGAAAATGGCTATCTGTTGGTTATCGAGATGCTGTTCAGACCAGTCAATTGCCATATGAATGGCTTTGAGCTCAGCCTGAAAGACTCTGCATAAATTGTGGAGCCTGTAAATCTGGTGGTGAATCTCATACTGTCCTTGATGTACAACGAAGGTACATCCAATTTTCCCATTAGCCCTGAGCCATCCGTGTAGATCTCCACGTCAGGGTTGATAGGCGTGTCTGTGCTGATGTAATTGCAGATATAAGGGGGAGTAAGATCAGTGAGCAGGTTTATTTTCTCATAATTATCAGCAGGAATATTACAAGTAGTAGTGCAGATGTCATGACCAGTTTTCAGCTGCCAAAGCTCATATCTGGCTTGAATAACGTCGGTAATGGGCGGTTTTTGGTAAGGATCTGCAGACTCCCATTGGGCGTGGTGCGGTAGGCCCCAGAGATGAGGATCAATGCTTTGCGCTGGGATGAGATAAGCTTACTACGTGGATGTACCTTTCTGGCAGCCCAGCTCCAGCTACCACTTGCATATGTGATGATGGGAGTGAATATGTGATCATAAATGATGCTGAGAGCAGCAGAATTTAAACCCCACTTCTTACATGCAAACTGAGAGAGAGCCCAAAAAATGAGGTTGGTTTGGTTAGTTATGTACTTGATATGGTCGTCCCAGTTGAGACGGTGGTCCAGCCAGACGCCAAGATACTTAATAGTTTTCTGTACTTTAATAGACTGATTGTTCATACGGATAGTTGGGGTACGAAGGTATAAATTTGGTTGTCTTGGTTTGTTGAATACTATGCATATGGTCTTGTCAGGATTAAATTTGAGTTTATGTTTAAGGCCCCAGTTGTAGATTTGCTCAAGCGTGTCACTGCCTCTTTTCTCCAGTGCTGCACGTGAATTACCTCCAATTAAAATTAGAACATCGTCTGCATATGCAGTAATGTTGTTGTGTCCAAAATCCTCAAGTAGAAAAGGATTAAACGTGAGGTTCCACAGAAGTGGTCCACAGACCGACCCCTGTGGGCAACCACGGGTGATGTTTCTTTTTTCATATAGTGACCCATATTGTAGAAGGGGTCACTATATGAAAAAAGGTTCGTTGAGATAATCCTTAATTAGGTAATAAAGGTTGGCCGGGCAGTTAATTTGCTTCAGACAGTACAAAATGAGTGGCCACCAGGCAGTGTCAAAAGCCTTGGAAATGTCAAGGCTGGTGGCCAACACATACTTGTGCGTGTTGAGGAGTCTTTCTATGTTCCTGATGACATGGTGGATAGCGTCAGCAGATGACCATTGTTGGCGAAAACCAAACTGGGCTTTGCTGAGAATAGTGTTGGTCTCTATGTGCCAAGCCAGGTGGTCTGTCAGGAGTCGCTCCAGAACCTTACCAAACACTGGCAGCAGGGAGATTGGCCTAGCCTCGTTTGGTTTTCCAGGCTTTGGAATCGGAATTATTTGTGCGGTTTTCCACCCAATCGGGAAGATCCCATTATGTAGGCAGCTGTTGTATAGTACATGTTAATGATATGCTGTGGTATGAGCCTCCATATGGATTTGGCTATTTTGCTGGTAATTTTGTTCACTCCTGGTGCCTTATTCTCTTTCAGGTTTAAGAAGACATGATTGATCCCTTCGTGGCTGAATCTGGAGAGTGAGTAGTGTGGATAGGTGCGTTTATTTCGTTTCGTATGTGTTTGTGCCAGGGGGTGTCTTCGTTGGTGTTGTCCTCAATGCAGAAAGAGCTCATTTGCCTATTGATGATGTCGAAGAAATTATTGCCAGTAGACTCTACATCAGCATTAACCAAGGTTTGCGTTTTCCGTAGTTTGTTAGTGCACAGTTTGGTTAAGTAACCCCATGGGTTAGATGAAGCTGCGGTACAGAATTGCCGCCATGATTGAACCTTGGCGTCTTTAATTTCTTTTTTATAAGTTACTTGATGGTCAAGGTAGAGATTCCTAAGGGTGGTGCAGTTGGGCTCTGTTCTGCATTTTTGGTAATTGCTTCGTAGTCTATTATTAATTTTACGGAGCTCCGTAAGCTTTTCATTCCACCAAGGAACAGAACGATGCTTTGGGGTGGTCCTTGGGATATGAAGCTCGCATGCACTCTGAATGATAGTAATGTTATGGTCAAGCGCACTACACACATTGTCCCTGTTGTTAAGATTACAGTCTATGAAGTTGGAGTCCATGTAGTTCCGCATCCCAGTCCAGTCTGCCAGAGTCAGGTTGTAGTTGTATTTGAGAAGAGAAGGGGAGTCCGTGTTGCAGTTATTACTGGGGAGGTTAAATGAGATACATGCGTGATCACTTAAGCTACAGTCACCAAGCACCATCCACCACTCAAAATCATTGATACAGTTGAGGCTACAAGTGGCTACATCTATCCAAGTTTCACCCTGGGCAGAAGTGTATGTGGGAGGTGAGAGAGTATTGTTAAGAATCTGGAAGCTATTATGGGCAAAGAGCTCTTCGAAGACGTCTCCACGATGGTCTTGTTGTTCACCGCCCATGTAGGAGAATGTGCATTGATGTCACCAAGAAGGATTATTTTTGCATGACTAAAACTGTTGATGACTCTTTGAATATTGTTGACTGTTTGTTCCACGCTGGTTTCTCGAGGACAATAAACATTGATGAAGATATATCTATTGTTATTGTGGATAAGCTCAGTGCAGACGATATTTTTGCTGGATGAATTACTATGATGTAGGGCAGAGAGGTTAGAATTAGTCATAATGGTAATTGCCCAGGGGTACTTGTCAGTACCTCTGAGCACAGAGCAGTACGTAGGTAGGCAAGCAGTATTGTTATGTAGGCAGTACGGTTCCTGTATGAATATCAGGTCATATTTGTGGCATTTTGTGGCAAGTAGGGAGGTGGCAGCAATGCCTCTTCCCAGATTTATCTGCAGACAACTGATGCTTTTATTTTCACTAAGATCCATAATCGGTATGGTCGATGATGATATTCTTGACACGTTGATATACAGGGCAGGAACCATCATGAGAATTATGTGGAGTTGAATTTGCTTTTTCATTGTGACAATTATGTGGGGCTGCTGTTCCGATTTGGGCATTCTTTGTAACTGTGGTCACCTGCACAGTGGCTGCAGGTGGAGATATCTTGTGTGCAACTTTCAGTTGTGTGCCCGAATTTGCAACACCGGTAGCATTGAACTACGGGAACAAAGTCGGCCACTCTTCACCAAGACCACTCTATGTTTAATTTTCCGATGGCCAGAAGCTGTCATCTCAGTAGAGGAGTAACCTCTATGACCCAGTTGCAATATTGGCCTTCACGTTTCCCTACATTGAATTTAATTTTCAAATATTCGTTGAGTTCCTCTTTACTGTAATTTTCATTTAATGTGCTATCTTGCTCATATAACATTTTGGTCAGGTTCTCACGAGTTATTTGTTTAGACACTGAATAAACAATCATATGCAGATTCCTCTTTTTTGGATGCCTTGTTTGTAGTTCTGGAATATTATCCTGAATGGTTTTTTTTCTAACTTTTCAATGTCTTGCTTATTGTTTAGGTCGATAGTCACCCCACCAGAGCTAATGTGCCGTATGCGCTCGACCCCTATTCCCAGCTTAATGGTTTGATTTTTTCTTGAATAAATTTGCGTGTATTATTGCTGTTCTTTTCATCATATTTTTGGTACACCAGAAGAACGTCTTTACTCTGTCTGGTGGTTTTATTTGTGTGCGGAGGGTTAACAGCAATGCCGGATTTTAAAATGGTACTGTAGGAAGGGATGGTTGTAGCCTCCTGCCAATCAATTTTCAATTTGATATTTCCTTTATTATTACAATCATTTTTTATGGTTTTTCTATCCAGCCCGAAATCTACGAGATATTTATTCCAGTGAGTTACCACAGGCAGAAACATATCTATTATATAGGTATGATGATTTTTTTTTCAAATGGACATCTTACTAATGACAAATATAGAAGTACTGCTTTTAAAAGATTCAAACCCAATTTACGTCTCAAAACGAAGCATACCCCAATCTGTTGACATGTAAAATCAAGAAGAAACGTACGGGATTTGGGTGTGATACAAAGTATTTTGATTTGGATTGGTTTATTTGTATAAGGCAACGCGACATAGGAGGAATTTAATGGAAAACTCCGCGATTTAGGTGTTATAAACGTGAAGTAAACCGTGAAAACACCAAGTAGACAGCCTGTTGACGAGGCGTAAATCCACAACCAACTACCAGTGTTTGCTGGTATTATCCATCCTGTCACTGCCAAATTATTCTGGAATAATGAAGAATCAAAAACACCTGATCTGCCGAGAATGGGACAAGATAATATCAAACTTTGTCACTAAATATTTTCTCTGAAAATAATCATTGCCACAAATGAACGACCAATGCTACAATTAAATACAACAATAATTTGGCTCGAAGCAAAGTAGAATTAAAGGAGTAAAAACGAACTCTTGTTTATTGTTTTGATTCATTAAATTTAGCTACTGTATCCATACTTATGGAGAGAGGACAATTTATCGTCCTAGTTTAAGAATTTGTTGATATTATAGAGACAAGCTAATTAAATATATATGCAAAGTATATATTTAACTAATCACATCTATCAAAAGGATTGTAAACAGATATCAAAGTTATTTCAGTATAATAAATTTTAGATAAAAACTGACGTGGTTGGGATTTTCTAAGCCAATATAAGAAATACTTGAAAACATTTTAAAGCTTATTTCTTTTTAGCAATCATTCATTTAAATTTCATAATCACCGAAACCAGCAGAAATTATTATAAACCGAACCTCGTTATAGCGTCATTCTTAATATGCCACCCTCGGCCGTTTGTCCAAGGCTGTTAAAGACTTTAGTGTACTGCTTTGGTATCCATGATTGAATATGGGCGAAGAAAAATCCCCAAAAAGTTTTGGAAGTGATCTATCCTGGATATGTCTGGCTCATTCCTCACCACTCATTGTCCCAGTATGGGCCTGGTCGAACCCACGATGTGTGTGGAAAGAAGACTCAGTATTTATATGGCAAATATAGTCCAAAGAATCGCTAATAAATACTTATGAACACGTCTTTTTCAGGTGTTACAGGTCTCTTCTTATACGCGAATCGCTAAATATATGATTTTGAACCCTGTACATCATTACGTAACTTAAATACTCGTCCTAGTATGTAAATCTCTACTACAAATAATGTTAATTGTTCGAGAACCCTGATTCAGTGCCACATACAATTTAGTGACCGTTTCAGAGGCGAACAAATGTTGGCTCTAAATCAAGTTTGTGTTTTATATCAGTTATTGTTAATAAATGTAATAACCGCCATTTAAAAAGTTACTTTTAAGTTACATACATCGTACATTTTTATAAATTTATAAGAAAATTACAATACTTGCTTCTTAATTGGTCACTCATTGGTCAAATTCAACCACTCAGCGTTAAGACGCTAGAATTATTATGATAATACCGAGGACTACTTATGTTCAAAAAGTTAATTGTAATTAAATTTTGTACAATTAAAATTACAATTGTTGATATTTTTTCTATATTTAATCAACTTAATGTTTAAAAAATGCTGATTATATTCAGATCAGCTGTAGTTATTTAATAAAATTCTTATCTAATGTATACATTGCTTAGTTTATAAAAATTAAACATAATTTATTATTATAGAAAAATAAGTAAATAATGTTTATGAAAATGATGACACATCATTTCCATTGTTAGTATGAGTCTATAGCAGTTTTATTACGCATGCTTATCACTTATATAATTATGCAAGATGCTTCACTTAGAAGCATCTTACGTAATGATTTCGTTATCGGTTCGATAACAAAACGAAAACCGAAACTGAAAGATTATTATAAGGATTCGACACAAAGGCTTTTCAGACATATGATTAATCGGTAAGTAGTCGCTAATTTAAATCAATTTTAATAATTTTTACTTTCTCGGCTTATAATATTTGGTTTATTTATTTATGGCAACGCGATACATGGGCTATCTACAGAGGGGAATGCCTCTCGGGAGGACTTTCTGTGGGAAACTGACTCCTATTTAGGTGTTACTAAAGTGAAGAAAACGAAGGAATTTCCATGTGGCTAGACAGATCGTTGATGAGGCGCGAACCTGCAACCAACAAAATTGCCGATGTTGAATGGTTTACTTGCCCGCTAGTTGGCCTGTTAATTTATATAATAACAGAAGGAAAGTATGGCGATTAGTCAAATGTCCACCCAACATTTTTACATTTTTAGACTCAGAGGATCTTGAAACGTCCATAAATGCAAACAATTTAGTTTATTTTTTCTGTACGTATAGATTTTAGTATATATAGGGGTACAATTTGTTCGTCCACTTTGAAGCTTAATAACTCCTGTATCTTGTATCGAAATTTTCTGAAATTTTGCAAAGGTTTTATGTATTGTGGATTGATGCTATGAAATTTTGGTGATTAAAATTCGGGAGGTGATAGATGGGGGTTCTTATTTGTATCTCGAGAAGCGTCGAACTTAATGAAGGTTTTACTTGTTAGCATTTACAATTATTTTAAAAATAAAACTTATTTTTACCCTCGAAACGAAACTTTTCGCTAGTTTTCAACAATGGCGCCACTCACAACTTTAACTTTGTTTCCAGGAAAGTTACGCAACTCATTGTTAGATTTTAAAGTATAATATATGTTACATTAACCATACGATTAATATATATATATATGCATATTGATATTAATTATGAAGTTTGGTATGAAATCAAAGAATATTGGGGTTGTGTGTTAAGAAATGGTAAATTATATGAAATTAGAAACAAATAAATGAAAAAATAAAATGAGAAACAAAGATTTACAATAGCAAATGTCTAGCACGTAGTCGAAATTTTAAAATATAAGAAGTTTCTAATGATTCGAATGAATAACTATATTATTAATACAGTTATTATATATTTAATTACATGACTGACATAAATAATTAGATAAATTATCGCTGATATAGCTGTAGTATTATCATGAGTCACTTTAGATAAGTAACGAAGTATAAATTATGATAAAAAGTAATTTTGCTTATCTGGGTGACCTCTGAGGTAGGACGATGTTGTACCTCATTTTTTTTTTAGTCGGCAAACAGACCGATAAGCCACTTGTGTAATACCCTATTCACACTGTATATTTTAAGCCAGCTTAAATGACTAAGCTAGCTTAAGGAATGAAATATGAACGGAACTGACTTAACGTTAAACCGGTTTAACTACCAACAGCTGGCTCAGCTTAAATCTCTTTCTCAAAGAAGCTTAAGTCGCTTCAAGCTTTCCACGTGGTCCGCCACAAGTTCAAAAATAATGGCGGAAGCAGATGGAAAAACATTCGAGGGTGAGAAAAAACGTTCAGAAAATTGGTCGGAGGAGAAGATTTCAGTTTTAATTGAAATATGGCGGGAAAAGATAGATGATTTACGTCGAGCGAAACGAAATAAAAGTGTATATGAGGCAATGGCGGCAGAAATTCGTCTTCGGAGGCCAACCTCCAGAGCTAGAACGTGGTCGGAAGTAAGGACGAAAATTAAAAATTTAACTGCCAAATACAGGTAAGTTAAAATTGTGGAAATACGTGATCGTTAAATTAATTATCGTTTAATATTTAAATAAAGAATTCTTTAAACAATTATATTTCGAACGTTGATAGTAAATGACGAAAATTATATTTCTTGTTACTCGTACGATAATCGTAAATGATGAAAACATCAAATTAATAACTATTATTAAAATTAAAAAAAATAATTCTTCCTATTTGAAACATTGAAATTTTCTTTTTATTTTAACTAGAGAAGAAGTAACGAAGATTGGGCATTCGAGAGGCAGCCCATCTACCTGGCAATATTTCCAGGCAGTTAATAGCATTATAGGACATCAGCCAGCCCAGAATATAGCATTAATCGAAGAGAGTTGTAGCAATGTGTTACCATCACTCAAATTGGATACAGGTAAACTATCATTAGATGTATCCTATTTGTCTATATCAAGATCTATTACTTAACCATCAAAAATATTTGTTATAATAACTCAAGTTCTCATAATACTTGGTCACTTTTAAATATAACACAACATTCTGGAATTTATTATTAAAATTGTACATCTGTGCCTTTATTACCATTTGGCATCTATAACTGCAAGAACTATAGAATGCCGGTTAAATTCAAGTTGTCAGAATACATTTGTCTAAATAGACATTGTAAAATATTTAAGCATGTTCACAAACTCCATTTTACATATATTTTTGTTTAATTAAGCATTTAAGTTCTGGTGATTTTTCTTGTGGTTGTTACTAAACAGGTAATCATCATTTACTCTAATAAATTAATGTTTTTATATGATTTACATCTTTTATTGTGAGTATTTAAATAAAATAAGTGTATATTTTTAAATAATTGTGCTTGTATCTTTTACAGAACGATGAAAATTCGAATGAATTGATAGATGTACCAGTACCAGAACGACTTGAACCCGAAATAAGGGTGACAAGGTCATCAAAGAAAAAGAAACGGCCACTGGAACGGCAAATAAATGAATTATTAAGTGAAATTAAAAGGAGCAATGCCATTTCTGAGGAATTGGAAAGGAAATCTATAAAAATTGCAGAGGAAGGACTGCAACTAGAGAGAGAGAGTATAGAATTGCAAAAGGAGTTGTTATCTATAATAAAAATGTCTAATTAAAATTTGAATGTTTATGATTTGAAATAAAAATCATTTTTATTGTATATGATTGTTTATTTTCCTCAATTGAAAATACATATTTGATGATTGCAGGAGGACTGCAGTTATAAAGTTTATTTTCCTGACTTTATAAATGAATAAAACTACAAACACTAGACAAAATTTCAGTCAAAGTAATTTATTTCAGCTTAATGTTTGAGTATATAAATTTTATAACAGTCTCCTGATTTTCAAGAGCTTGTTTAAAAAGAATACAAGGAGTTTCATTTAACACTCAAGTTATGAGGACTGCTCACATAAAAATTATAAAATTTATATTAATGATTTTAGAACAAACAGATAGAACTTTATATATTATTTAATATTAGCAATGTCAAAATTTAAAGTACAACTATATTCTACTGAACTTTGAGTATTGTCCTGTAACAAATCTTGTTTTGTGAACTTAATTTAAAATCCTTATAATCTTAATCTTCATCCCTAAAACTTCTTGCAATAGCATTTCTAATTGAAATAGCTTTGGTGTTGTTTATCCCTATAACACAAATTCTTTCTGATGAACTATCAGACTGATTTATTTCATTAAGCCATGTTTTCTCTATTGGATCATCCCTCTTCTCACACAAATTATGCAATATACAACAAGTTTTAATTATTTGTTTTGATATATCAATCCTATTATCCATTCGTTTAGAAAGTCTTCGAAATCTTGCTTTTAATCTTCCAAAGGCATTTTCCACTACTCGTCGAGCTCTAGATAATCTAAAATTGAATATTTTTTCTATTTCATCCTCTGTTTTACTTGGAAATGGCTTCATTAAAGTTGGCTGTAAAGGAAAAGCAGAGTCACCAATAATTAAAGGTGGCACAACTTCTCCACCAATTCTTTCCCCTAATTCTAAGGAGTTTATATTTTGTAGGCATGTTAAAAGAGAGTGAGAATTTTTTAAAATGTGTGCATCATTATTCCTTCCAGGAGATCCTACATTTATATATGTAAACATATATTTGGCATCTGCAACAGCAAGGAGGACCATAGAATACCATCCTTTATAGTTGTAATAGTCAATGCAGTCTTGTTTTGGTGGTGAAATAGGAATGTGTGTTCCATCAATTGATCCAAAGCATTGTGGAAAATTCCAAATCTCGTAAAAATCACGAATTTTTAAGTCAATTTCATTTCTAGTCTGTGGAAACTGGATAGCGGTAGACATTAAATTATTTATAACTGCATTGCAGAAGTCTATAACAATTTTACAAACGGTGGATTTTCCTACACCAAACAAATGTGAAATAGTCCTATATTCAGACGACGATGCCAATGTATATAGAGCAATTGCTACTCTTTTATCTGTAGAAATACATCGTCTCAAGTGAGTATTATTTCTTTTCATTTCAGGTAATGCAGCACATAAGAAATTAAACGTTTCTCTAGAAACTCTAAAGTTTTCACGCCAACTTACTTCATCCATTGCAGGAACACACTCTTCCCACCATTTCTGATTTCTTGGGATCTTCCAAATTCGATCACTAGGAAGCGTAGAACAAATCATGGCTACAACACATGCCTTTTCTTTTGCTCGTTGTCGCCATTTCAATGCTTTTGTTCGTGTCAAACGATACCTTTCTCTGTTAGCGTGTATACGCTGCTTCAATACAAGAAGTTTAAATAATAATAATACAACTTTCTGTCGAGAATCCATTCTTATCACAGCTGTCACTAAAGTGATAACATTGAAAGAATCGTGCTGCCAACGACAACGATAATGACATCACTGATAATAAATGTTAATAATTCCTAACTAACGTCTTATGTATTTTAAATAAGTTATTTCTATTTTAAATTACAAAATATAAATTAATTTATGATGATTTATCAAAAATAAACAAAAGTTTGATTTTATTTAAAATGTAATATTGAGTGCACCCGCTTGAGGGCTAAGCGAATAATTCGCTTTAATTACCCAGTGTGAACAAGTAGTTAAACTTGTTTTCGGCAATGCGGCTTAACTTAATTCTGCTTAAATCTTAATCCCGCTTAAAATATACAGTGTGAATAGGGTATTATATAACAACTGGTAAAGCAGTAATTAAATCTGATACTTTCCATTAACCATAAAAGATTTACATAATTATACCTTCTCCTTCCACAGCAAATACATTTATAAGAAAACATTTGCAAATTAAAGAAAATTGCAATGTTAATGTATTCAAAAAAATAATTTAATACACTTATATTTGTTAACAAGTAGTAATTATTTTAAAAAATATAAAAGGAAAATGTTGATATGAGTAACACTATTATTTATAATTACACAAGGTATATCTATAGAATTTATATAAATTTAAAAATGTAAAACATATATTAAGTTTATGATTGATTTGTGTTTGTATTATATTATTATATTTGTATTAATTTTATAGAGAAAAATTGCAAGTAACCAAGTAACTCAATAGAATAATTTCATCAAGCTATATCACATTTATATATATATGTTTCAAAAAGTCAGAAGAGGTTTATGCTATATATGTAGCATAAACCTCTTCTGTATATTTATTTAATATGTTGATACTACATTCTAAATTTTGAACTTTAAAGAAAATTAATAATGTTTTATCATAAACATATTTGCTATGAAGGAGGAATGCTAATTACATAAATCTTTCTTTAGTTTATGGAAATTATCAGACTTAATTATTTTAATAATTTGATTATAAGTAATAAATTTGATTTAAATGAATAAAACACAAAGATTCACAAAGAGCAAAGATAGATAGTTGGTAAATTAGAATACGATCAAGTAATCTGTCGATAGATGTGGATGTATTTCTTAATAAAATTGTTGTTTAGAATGAACTTTAAAATCATTATTTATTGGTTCTTGTTTATTTTTATTGAGAAAAACATTACGTAAACACAGTTAAGAATTTAAAATTTCATATTAAACAATACAATCTGTTATATAACCAATATACAATTGTAAACATTCAAGTTGCTATGTAATTATCATCATTTGATTAGATAAATTTCAATTTGAGATAACATCAAAAACACTTATTCATGTAAATATTCCTGCAGGAAAAAATAAAATTTTCATTCTGAAGTTAAAACACACATTTTGAACTTGTAATGTGTGTAAAATTATTTATAAAAACAAGCTGTACACAAATACAACATTCATTTCTAAAGACATTATTAAAATAAATTCAAACTGCAAAATATTTTGTATAAAAAATAATCTATACTGCATTAAAAATTTATTTTATGTAAAACAAAACTTCAAAATGGTATAAAATTCACATTTCTTTGTTTAAACTTTCAATATAATAATGTCACTTTTACTTCTATATATTCTCCTGTAAATATTGCATAATGTCAACTAGTTTATTTGACGATAAGCAAAGCTATCTACAACAACTGATTACAATAGTTTAGTTATAATTTCAAATAGTATTTTTCAATAAAATTATTCCAATTTTATTCTATTCACATATTCTGAATTGATTTTAAAGAGACCTTTCACATAAACAAATTTCAAGCTTTAAAAATTAAAATTACCTGTTGAAATCTTCGAAGTTTCTCTGGCAATATTACTTAATTTGTTCTTATTAAATCTAGTAATAAAATAACTTTCAGTTTCTGGAGGTGACGAGCCATATGCTTCAAAATTGTCCGACGTATTCAGTCGCTCAAAATTTGTTTTCATCCAGCTTGATATTCCTGTTTTATAAAGAAATGATTTGGATTCTACATCCATATTTCCTGAATCCATGATTACTTTTCCTGCAATGAAAATAATATATAGTTTACTTTATACATGTAAAACTTTAAACACAGAATCTTTATTATATGCTAATTAAATGACTATAGATGTATTTCTGTGTGATTAACCAAATAATGGTTGTTTAGCTACGTTTTACATCATCAGTTCAGTTTACAGAAAACATAAAAACAATTTATTTATCCATTAGTAGACATCATCATTAAGAGACTATTAGTTTCTTTAACCAAGACACAAACAACTCAATGAGTTGTAACTATTAAGATAACAAGGTTGAATGACAAAAAGACAAAAACTAAATCTTCTATTATAGACTGGAAATTTTATAAATTATATATAAAAATCATTTTTTCATACATTTCCAGCACTTCTTTATAGTTCTAACAAATGTTTTCGACTTGATTTACGGGCCATTCTAATTAGTAGTAGTTATGCTGTGTTCGAAAACGGAACAATTCAAAATTCCTTTAGGTTATTTAAATTTCATATGTTGTAACTTGAAATTTATAAATTTCAATAAAATTATTGAAATTTATAATTGAAAAAACTTGAATTGTTCCATTTTCGAACACAGCATAATTGCTTCTAACCTAAAGAAGGCCAATAAATCAAGCCAAAAACGTTTGTTAGAACTATAGAGAAGTGCTGGAAATGTATGAAAGGTATGTTTTTTATATATAAAATACAAAAACAGTACATTTTAAAGATTACCCTGAAGAACTCAGTTTCTATTGTGCTATTTTAGATGCAGTTTTTTTGTGTTTTTGTGGGAAATAGAACATATTTTTTGACCCATTAGTCTCATAAGATGAGGGAACTAATTCTTCCACCCGGTGAAAGTGACTGGTAAGATCGGCTATAATCTAATAATCTTAATCTTTGCTATTGTTATATTTTGCCTGATCAATGCCAGGTTCATCTGCTAGTGTTTAAATAAATTTAACATAATTAAATAGAATATGGATGTAGAATGTTATTTGACAGACCTATTTTGTAAATACATACCCAATATTGATTTGTTTTGCTTTGTTAAAATATGGCAATCTACCTAGTCTCTAATCAATATTTATCAGCATGATATTAAAGTATTAATAAATGCAAACATTCTTTACTTTGCTTTGATATTAATAGGATTGTTGTTTATGCTTCTTTTAATTTTGTCATTTAACTTATTTTTCACTTAAGGCATTAGGCTAATATCAACATCCAGGAGAAGGAAACAGCATTAGGCTCCGTCTGGTCAGTCCCTCTGGTATGGGGTACAAAGTGTAGGAAGAATATGATTTTGATTCTGAACTTGCAATTTAAATTCATGACTCCAGATTACTTACATAAAATAAGTATAGAAAATTGATCAAATTAACACAAAAATTCAAGTTCTAAAATAAAATACATACCTAAAAATAAATCCCTAACTTATAATAATTACAAAAACAGAAGAACTACAATTTTGCACTAGTATTTGGAGCTAAAGAATCATGTAAAAGATAAAATAGCTTTGAGTTTCAGGGAAGAGAATGGAAGAGAGAAGAGAGATTTGATCTTTAATATAGAGCCAAAAAAGAGTGGGAATGACCAAAAGAAAGCCTGTAATTTTAATAATTATAATTTATAAATCTTGTTAATTAATAATTTATCCAGCATATAATAGAAATAACAAATACAAGCAATTTAAACCACTGTACTAGGAGAAAATAACAATTAAAAACCAAGTAATATTTATAGTTGATGATAAGACCTAATAAATGCATATCATCAGACACACATTGAGGTTGACAGTGCAAAAACAACTAAAAAGATCAATTTACCTGTAGAGAGTGACAATAAGCAAACTCTGATTACAATTAAGCAAAATTTTAAAAACATTAATGACTAATGACAATTCTGTGATTAAAATAGGTAGATTCTATTATATTTTATAATTATATCACAAACATATATCATTTTGTATTAACATTAAATAGATAAAATATAAAAATGGTTAATTGCAATTTTATTCTAAAAAAAAAAAAAAACATAAATACAAACATTTTGAATGAAACTGCAAGTTATAAGCATTTTTTAATTACAGAATGCTAGTAATTAAATTATCATTGAGTGGTGAAGATATTTTAGATTTTAGGCATTTCAACTAAAACTATAATTTTAAACTTAAGCTTCTAGAAATATTGAAAATATCTGATTATAGTATAACCCTAATTTACAAGTGTACATCATTCTTGAAAATTCTTCCATAAATCAAATCACATAGATGAATTGCACTTTATTATTATTTCTTATGGTTAAAATTTGTATCTTGTTTCAGCATAATCAAGTCATTCTATCCACATTTCTCAAATAACATTATTAAGATATCTTAAAACATCTATTTACTTATCAATAATAATTCTAAACAAAATGAGCAATTATTTATTTTGACATTAAAAATTGCAGCATGGTACTGTGACAATCATATTTTTAATTTGTTTAATTTAAAATATATGCTCTCCACCTCAAATTAGTAGTGACTTGCCCCTGTACATCATACTTTTCCTTTAACAATAGAGTTGTGCCAGTTGGTCTATATAACACCTTTCATGAGAAAATTTTTTAATTGAAATGACGCGACTTCTGGTTTGCATAAGAAGTTCATATATAGTTAATTGGGGCCTCCTGCCCCAAGGTTTCCATAATTGGTCTCATCTTTTATCTGACTAACTCCATTCTTAAGATTAAGGAAAGACAGATGTACGGATGGACAACAGTGGAAATTTATAGGTCTATAATTTTTTCAAATTGCTGCCCAATGAAATTGTTATTCAGATTAGTCACCAATTCAAAAGTTACTAATTCAAAATGAAAAAACAAATAACATACACAAGGTCTGATCAAAAAGTATCCAACCAAGATTATGTCATCATTTGACCTTGGACCCTACTGCATATGAGAATTTTGGCAAGTCATTCTACTCTGCAGTCACTGTCAGACAGCCATGACGGTTGCATATATAGTGTTATTGTCGCATTAGTGATTTGGCAGAACAAGACAGATCCTGATTTTTTGAAGATTATAACTAGAGATTACACCTGGGTCTACAGGTATGACTCTGAGACAAAGGCACAATTATCCCAGTGGAAAATACCATGGTATCATCAGCCAAAGAAGGCACACCTATGTCTTCTCGTGAGTCATGTTATCCTAACTGTCACTATAATCTCAGGTAATGTTTTATTTTATAAACCTTTGTATGCGTATCCTAAATATTTCAATACAATCAGTAAATCTGTAACTAATCATTCTGCTGATAAATCTGTTATAATAAGACTGAAGAGAGGAATTAAGCCCAAAATGCACATCCTTTCCTATCAATAAACAAACCTTTTTCCACTAAAAGTGTTTCTGTGTGATTTGTTCTCAATGGCAACCTTATGCTAAGAAAATACATTTATGTAATCAGTTTAGAAAAATAATATATTACTGTTAATCAAGTAGTATTATTTTATTGCTACATATTTTCAATAATAATAATTATGATGATGATATAATTTTCAATGCTGTCTGATGATCGAATAAAGAAACACTAGAGATGAAAGTTGATTGGTTGAACAAACCAAAGTTTGGCAGAAGTTGAGATACTTTTGACTCCTAATATACTGATTGAAAGGTCATTGAACAGAGATGAACTGGCAGTTTATATGTCAGTGTAAACCTAGCTTAATCATGACTCTTGGTGAGAGATTTACCTGACAAGGCTCTTGTTAAACATGCAATAGGCTTAATGGACCATGCAGTGTCTTTAAATGTGTCCAAGAAATAGTTGGTGTAATGGCATTCTTTTAGCCATCTCTAGCCTCAAGTGAAGAACAGTTGGTTTTTAGCATTGTTTTTGGAAATAGTTTCTAATCTGTTTTTACTTTAAAACTTTATGTCCTTTGAGGGTCTTCAAAATTCCAGACAGGCTGATTCTGGAAAGCTAAATGTTAGAGATTTCTTCCCCACTTGTGAATTTCACTTGTTTCAGTCAGAATGACAGCAGGAAAATGGCTTGAAGATAATGCCCTGTTGAGATGTTTATCAGAATGCCACAGTGGTTCATCATTCAGCATAGTATTAAAAAAGAACGTGCTCAGCAAAATAATAATTAATAACCAAACACCTTTATCGTTGTCGAGAAGATTTAATTAAAACAAACGTTTTTGACCTATTCCATAGGTCATCATCAGATTTAAAATGGACAATTGGAAGATTTCATTCCACAAGATCAAATACAAATATTCAAATTTAAAAAAACTGACAACAGATTAAAAAGATAATATACTAGTAATGTATAAAAAATATAATTTTGTGCCAGATGGCTCAGGCACAAAGTTCGGTAGTTATATGGGATGATGCGGTCATTATCAAGCCAGTGAGATCCCTAACGTTAGCGAAGACCACTGAGAAAATTGAGATTTATAAGAGAAAATTAAAGGACACTTGTATTAATGCAAAAGACGCGGAAGGCCTTCCATTAGCCTGGAAGTATATTGTTAAAAAATCTGCCGAAAACTCATAATTTACACTTTAATTTTATTGTATTAGTTGATAATTATATTTAGTAGTATTTCTGAGTTTATTTTATTTTATTCTTTATTTTTATTATATTTTTTTATACATTACTAGTATATTATTTTTTAAATCCATTGTCAGTTTTTTGAAATTTGAATTCGATCTTGTGGACTGAAATCTTCCAATTGTCCATTTTAAACCTGACGATGGCCTATGGAATAGGTCAAAAACGTTTGTTTTAATTAAACCTTCTCAGCAACGATAAAGGTGTTTGGTTATTAATACAGCATAATAGTGTGGATGGCATCTCATTAGGGTTTCCACCTTTGGAAACCATCTTCACTAGCCGATGTGATCATTAGGGGAAGGGAGAAAGTAAATGAAAAGATAAACTTCTTTTTTTGTGCTTATCACAATTGGCATGCCTTTTAAATACTTTAATTCCATTGCATTTAACACTAAATGATGTTCTGCAAATGATGCAATGTATTGAACAAGTGTCATCATCACGAATTACCAATTTCTGAATTCATTCAGTTGAAGCAAACAAGTGCATGAATGTTTTTTTTTCAAAAGAAGAAGAAGGAGACAGATGTCTAGATTGGTTCATTTTAAAAAATCAATTTTTAAAACTGAAAACAACAGCTGAGTTAGTGCACACATGTATTTTAGAATCACAAGAATTGATTTGAAAATTTAACATACTACAGCACCTCTGCAAATCATTTCATAATTATAATGAGAAAGTCATTTTATCAATATAAGTAAACTTACGGAATTTTGAAAATAATTTATATAATATTTTTCCAATTAAAATATAATTTGGCTATATTTTAAACTGTTTTGCCAACACTTATATATTTTTTCATACTACTGGCCTTGATTTAAAATTGCTGGTCAAGCCAGTCCAATGCCATCCAGGTGGGAACCTTACATCACATACAGTTGAAAGACATTCCTTTTACATCCAAGACATAAAACAGCAAAGTAATGATGATGGTTTAATTCTGGACTGTGTGTGCAATACAGCTGTTCCTAGATGATGTATTGCTAAAATGTAACACTGACCAATGCCTGACCATGCCTGATTCATGTTCCAAAAATCAGATAACAATCAAACAGCCAGTATGATGCAGATGTGTTGCCATAATCTATAGCTTTTCATGGCTTATCACTGATTGAGCATGCAAAGAACTTTTTGATCAACAACAGCACTGGTAATACCCTGTATATGATCTGGTTTGCCTAACTAGATAGATGATGGATGACACTGTATATTCCAATTAATGATTGAAAATATAGTAGTGTATATTGTTATGTATAGTAGGCAGATTAAATATTAAGTAAATAATCCCATTTGACAACTAATGCTTATTTTTTTATCATTTATATACAGTATTTGAGAAACGTCTATCTTTTCTGTGAATATCATAATTCTGCATCTTTTCTTTCATGGTATAGTTCACTGTTAAAGAATCTATTATTAAAATAATAGACATTTTTAGCAATAAGCTTAAAATCATAAACAAACTAAAAGCCATTTTCTCTCTTAGCAATAAATAAACTATAAATCATCTTATTTATTCTCTTAAATAAATAAATTTAATAAAACTATTTTGAATGCTAGCTAATGCATCCAGAATCACTAATTCTCAATTGAATTTACACAGTCAAGTTTTCTGTTTAAACATTTGAAGAACAAGAAAAATAAAGATTCTATTTTCATAATACTAACATTACCTTTGTATAGTCCATATTACTTAATTAACAAAGAGTTAAAAAAATAAATAAAAGAAAATAAACTAGCAGTTCCAGATTTAAGCATTGTTAAGTTGGTTTTTGCAATAAATTTTAATACTAATTTCCCACATAGTTAGAAAAAAAGTGACTTATCCTTAGTTTAATTTAACTTTAATTTAAATTCCATTATAAATTGAAGCAAGAAATTAATGATGATGATTTGTTATTCCAATTTCATAAAATCTTTAATACTGTATATGTTTATTACAAAGAAGTGAATACTGTTTATCAAAATAAAATGATAATTTTCTTTTAAAAGGTCAATTTTTCAAAGAAAATATTTCCTCAAAAAATTGATGAAACTTTATGGGTTAATTCCACAGAAATAACCACCTTTTTTTTTGCCTGGACCGCATTTAATCAGAGACAAAAGCTTATCTTCGTATTCTTTATTTACTATGCATTTCGGGTGCAATATTTTTGTGTAACTTGCACCCCTCTTCAGGTTTTACATTTCTATGCATTGTAAATTTGATTATTACATTTGTTATTACAGCAAATTACAACAATTTACAGTAAATACATCATTTAGGTTTGGTAATGATGGAATGGAGGTTGACAACATGTGGGAGGAAATGTGAGGAGCTAAAGGAAAAGAAAACAAAAAGAGGAGAAAACGGTCTAAAAATGCCTTAGGGGACACAACATCAACACTGGGCAGATGTATGTCTAAACATAAAACAGGTTAGTTAACTATCGTGTAAATAAATCCAAAATTGTTGTAATTTAACGTAATAACAAATGTAATAATCAAATTTATCAATTCATAGAAATGTAAAACCTGAAGAGGGGTGCAAGTTACACAAAAATATTGCACCCAAAATGCATAGTAAATAAGTAAATAAAGAATACAAAGATAAGCTTTTGTCTCTGATTAAATGCAGTCCAGGCAAAAAAACAGCGGTTATTTCTGTGGAATTAACCCATAAAGTTTCATCAATTTTTTGAGGAAATATTTTCTTTGAAAAATTGACCTTTTAAAAGAATATAAAGAAAACTGCACAATTGATATAATACCTATCTATTACTTACAATGATAATTTTCATATCATTCAAATCAGAATGATTAATTTTAACTTTAAGAGAAATAAAAATTTTTGTAAAACAAATAAAGTGCTTGTAGGTTTAAATTCCTTTTCTTCTAGACATTTCAAATACTAGTAATCAAATTAAAAATGAATTTTAATTATGATATGTTATTTATCCCTGAAATTTAAAACCAAGCACCTAAGTTAAATACTGTATCTGATTTTTCTAGGCAAATTAATATATTATAAGTAGGTTTATTTAAGATTGATTCACATATTATTGAAAGTGTTAAAAACAAAAGTTCTTTAACACTTTCAATTGTATGTAAATCAATAGGTCATTTCTATGTATATAAACATTTCCAAAACACCCAGGAATGTTTTTATTTTTGTTCGCATGTATTTGTATTTTCAACAAACGATTAAAAGCCAGAATTAATTATATATCCTTTTAGTTTAAGTACGTGAATACTTATTGAATTTCTACTGCAATTGTTGAATTGAATAAAGATAGCATAGCACGTTGACATTCTGTACAAGGTGCATAGCATAGAAAAATGCTTTAATACCATTGGACAAGCAAACCAATGACAATCCTTTTCAATAAAACAAATTATGTCATCTGTAATAAGCTTCTTGTCTAGTCATACGTTCAATTATACTAGCTCTGTGACAGCTTTCCCTTTTTCGCTAGACTCATTACACCATCAGTCATAAAGAGGACAAACTTTAGAAAATCATATGTTTATTTATGCATTTCGGACATTAATCCAAAACTTCACCTTCACTAATGACTTCCGCAATTATCATCCAATTTGCTAAATCCAAATAGAAGTTATTTCATATTTTTTAAAGAGTTGTGCATAGAAAAACATCTTTCATTGTAGGAGTCTTACCTGGAAATTCAAAGTTCCAAACTTTATATAAATTTCTAAGTAAAAACATTATTTTTGGTATCAATTCCTTATTTACCGGTAACATCACATTTAATGTAATTTATTACTGGACTTACATTAAATTTAGACGATAAATTAATTTTTAATTAAATAAAACATAATTTAATTAAATTAAAACAATTAAGCTGGGAAGTTGATAAATTGCATTAAAAACTAAATATATACAAAAACTCATTTACCGGTTTAATATTTATGGAAGAAGGTTAAATCAGCGATGTTTATTGTATTCTAAATGCTCATTATCATCGTACACCGTCTTAAAATTGATTTAACACGAAAACAAACCATGACTTCTATCGTGACACCAAATACAGTCGATATTTTTACCATCAAGTGTTGCCAATTTTAGATAATAATTACGTAATAGTTATTTTATTTGAAAAAAAAATTGTACATTTGAATTAAATTTAAAAATATAATTATACCCTTTAAAAATGAAGTATATTATAATAACTATTAAAAAATATCTTTCATCTCATTAAGAAATTAGTCCCACATTCTAGGTAATTTTTTTTTTCTCTTTCCTTCCCGTGGGCGCTAAGAAGACCTCTTTTAGCAAGCCCACATTGGGGAGGCCGGGTGTTGAGGGACGGGGCCCGACATATCCGGACGGACCACCCCCGAAAATTTCTGAGGATATTTCGACCCGTTCGGTTTCGAACCCGGGTCCCCCAGAGCGGTAGGTTGCCACGCCTCATACAGGGTCATCGAGAGAAGGACCCTAAAGATTTTTCCCTGGCCTGGAGGAAACTTAGGGGCTTAAAATGATTCTATCCTTTATAAAATTAACGTTATTTTTACTAACAGAAAATAAAATCTTTAAGACTGCATTTTATTAAAAAAAAAAAAAAAAAATATTTTATGTACAGTAGAGCCTCGATTATCCGACCTAATTGGGGACTGGGGTTGGTCGAATAATTGAAAGGCGGATAACCAAAAGTATGAAAAAATCTATTATTGGTGTAGTATATTATTATATCCCATGTAATTAGTATATCGCTATTAACCTACTTTGCGTTGAATTTTCATCGATGTTAAGCCTAAAAAAATTTTTTAAAATAATAATCATCGCTATTGTATCGTTAAAAATTAGAAAGTTAAGCCTTGTTTAAATACTGGCTCCCCTTTCATGGTCGATCCAGTGTTGCCAGCCAAAACACGTAAAAATAATATTAAAGTAGCCAAGACATAGCCAAATATTGTAGCGCCACATCAATAGCGGACATTTGAAATTTGCCGACTAGGACGGTCGGTTAACCGAGGGGTAACGAGGGATAATCGAGGCTCTACTGTATTTCATTTGTTCAAAAAATTAAAAAATGGACACAAGCTAAATGGTAAGCTGGTATCTTTACCTCATTAACTATCTGCTCTGTTTGACGGTCGGATGGCCGAGCGGTCAAGGTGGCAGCCTACTGCTCTGGGGTTGAATCCGAACGGGTCAAAATATCCCCAGGAACTTTTGGGGGTGGTCCGACCGAATATGTCGCCTCCCGTCTCTCACTACCTGGCCGCACCATTGTGGGCCTGGCCGAACCCATAATGGGTCTGCTATAAGAGGACCTCCTTGTGTCCACAGGGCGGAAAGAGCAAATAAAAAAAAAGTACACTGGTCCTTCAGATTCCAATACGGAAGTGGTTTTTTTTATACTCTTTCCGCCCTGTGGGCACAAGGAGGTCCTCTTATAGCAGACCCATTATGGTTTTGGCCAGGCCTACAATGGGGCGACTGGGTGGTGAGGGACGGGGCCCGACATATCCGGACGGACCACCCTCCGAAAAATTCGTGGGGATTCCTTGGCCCGTCAAGACTCGATTCCGGGTTCCCCACAGCGGTAGGCTGCTACCTTGACCGCTCAGCCATCAGGCCGTCAATACGGAAGTGGTGTAAATTCAGAGTTACCAACCTTACGGGATAAAACTATTGTATCATCGCATTTCACTTAAAATTATCGTACATCCATCTCGATCCGTTACACTTAAGCCCAACATCCGTAGAAATATTAGAATAAGGTCTATTTTGCGCCATATATTATAAGGGGGTTTCCTACTTTCAGTTTTTTTTTTCCTACTGTACAAATATCGGTTTTGTTTTGGCCGATAAATCTTAGCGTTAATAAGCTGTTCTAAAAGACATAAATGGAAAATAAGGACAATAACACAAATGTTACATCTGCATAATTATTTATTCATTTCAATCATCGTTCAATCTTGATCGTTAGACGTGTACATTGTGCATTGCGCGCCTACACGTGATATAATTTACTATACGATAAATGCTCTGTGGTTGTGAATTATAATTTAAATGATAATATTAATGTCGCGGCTGCATAAAAAAATATCAATTGTATATATTCGATACAAATGATAAATCCTATCGACATTTCTTTAGTAGCTTTTTTCTCGTGGACCAAATATACAGTAAAACTCGTGTAAACTGAAATCGCATGATACCGAATATTTTTCCGATTTTCCAGATTTCCGTTTTGAACAGGTTCCTTTTATTCAGGTTTCGTTTTAGACAGGTTTTACCATACACTGTGTAATTTAGGTACAGTAGATCCCCTATAAGACGGGTTCCTATAATTACGATTCCTATAAGACGGCGAAAAAATTGTGGCGGTATCCGTAAACAACGGTAAAAAACTCCTATAATTACGTAAAACGTCATCGGGCAGCCGAACTACTTTCCGCCGTCCAGCGCCACGCTACGGACAGTTTAGGCGGGTAAACTGAGTTTAGTATCGTCTGTACATATAATTATAATATAATATATATATATATATT
>NW_019385389.1:249208-257803 GCF_000671375.1 Centruroides sculpturatus
AACATTTCTTATTCAACGGCGATTAAAATTATTTATATTAATGATGTCTCCAAAGTTCAACGAAGTTTTTGCAGAAAAATAACATCAGAAATCGCGGCCGCGATTTGCTGCGCTGTTCCGCGACGAAAACAAGCTTGAGCAACGGCGATGTCGAATGGTGCACACTCGGTAAGTAATCCTACAATTTTTTGTTTATAGCGTAGTTTATACGGATTATTTCCAAAAAAATATACGTATTTTGGAAATGCTGAGTCGGATTAGTCTAGAATCGATTACTTTTATGGAAGAAAACCTTTCAAACAGCCGTAGTCCGTAAACTTCACACGTGTCGGGCTGTGATTGGCTGTGATTCCCACAAAATTGATTCATAAAGAGCGAACGTATCTACCGTCTTATAGGGGGATCGACTGTATCATTATTTCTCACTTACACCGGCAAATGTCAACATGCAGCATGCACTGATGGTGAATGTTGAATAAAAATATTTTTATTACGTTAAGACAAAAATGCAACTTTTTAATATGTCAAAATAGGAGAAAGCTTAAGTAACAGCACATGTAAATAAACTGTTAAACTTAAAACAAGCGGCACATTCTAAATCATTAAAGAAAATAATATAATAATAAACTTACACTTAAATTATGTGATTAACGTTATACAACCTTATTTATTGCAACAACTTAAACTGTTATGGCACTTTGAATTGCACAAGACTCCCTTGCTTTTACAACTGCATTTATTCATGGAACACTTCTTTTTGCAATGACAGCGTGTATAGCATTGCCCTCCACTTTTCGAATTAGCTGCAGCTGCTTCTCTCAGTGATATTTCTTCGAGAAGAAATATCACTGAGAGAAGCAGCTGCAGCTAATTCGAAAAGTGGAGGGCAATGCTATACACGCTGTCATTGCAAAAAGAAGTGTTCCACGAATCTATAGAAAGCAACTTTATTTTACAAATTATGAACTCATTACGGGTATAAAGCTGCTTGAGGTACCATTTTTGTTTGTTAATTTATAAAACTCGGAGTCTTCTATTCCAACAACAACCACCAACACATTTCGGGCATCTGTACGGCCACGGTCGACATCAGGAACTTGTATTTGTGCGGTATCACCAATTTGAACAGAAGGAAACGACAAAGAATTTGGCGACAGACTGTCATCTCTCTGTCGACATCGGCTTCTCGAGTGTCGTTTCAACCTTCACAAAAGCTTATCTGTGTTTGTCAACATACACCGGCGAGTGTTCGAATGTATAATAATATAACCAAATATTCGGTCTTACATCAACGTATTTTGTATGTGTCGACATTCACAGGAGAATATCGACATTCTCTAATTTCGGTCTTTCACAGTAACATGTGCTTACCAAATACCATTGTCATCATCAAACGAATCAATAAATGTGAATTTATATATTCGGTAGATGTGTCAAATTTTAATGTTTAAATTAATCAGTTTTTTAAAATTGTTTTATTTTGTATTTTTTAAAAAATAATCTGAATCGTCGTCATTATTACTATTCCGGCAGTTATACACAGAGCCGGCCCTACCATAGGGTGAACAGAGCAGCCGCTCCAGGCGCTAAGCCTTAGGGGGCGCCTCAGTGGTAAAGAAAATTAAAGGGTATAAATTAGGGGCAACCAAGGGGGACGCCGTAATAGGATCTCGCTCCATCCTAAAACTTGCCTCGGCCGGCACTGGTTATACAGTATAAGCCTATAACAAAGGAAAAGAATGACGATCACTCAAAAAATGACTTTCCCAAATTTTTACTTTTTTGGACTCGGGAAGGCCTCGAAATGTAAAGAAGTGCAAATGCATTCGGGTTTTTTTCTGTAAGCGTGGATGTTAGAATGTGTACCAACCGATTTACTTCAACTATTTTGAAGCTTAACTCCTGTGTTAAACCATCTGACTCCGATTCAAAATTGTGCCTCCCATACAGTCTAACATTCGTACATGCAGAAAAAAAAACCCGAATCTTTTGCATATCTCGACATTTCGAGGTGTCCCGAGTCCAAAAATGCAAAAATTTGGGGTCATTTTTTGACCGATCGCTACATTTTTCCTCTGTTATATATAACAGCCGGTAAAATAAAAATTATCGAATACATACTTATATATTGTCTATGTCATTACTTAGAGGAGTATTTTAGCTCTGGTATAAAAAAGTTTCTACGTTCTATCTTTATTAGAACTATATTTATTGAAGCTTATATTCTGAGGTCATGTGATGACTTCAGAATTTTCGGGCCTACTTTGTTAACAAGTCCGCCCCTGGTCGGAGTCGGAGTCGTGTAAAAATCTACCGACTCCACAGCCCTGATTAAAATATTCTATTAATCTACTAATCGAACTTTAATTTACTCAGGTATATTCATCAACAAATAAATTAAATTCAAAATTGTCAACGCAAAATACAGCTCTCGAGTCTTATGGTAGCTGCCATCTTGTTTGCTGGCGTATGGAGTACCAAAAAAGACACTTGCAGTTTGCTGGCAGCTCGCTAGCAGAAACCGGAAAGTTACCTGAGATTTTGAACAGAGATGCTGAGAGATGTTGTCTACGCGCTGATATTTCAAATACTACCATAAGCCAGAAAAAAAGATGATCCTTGCACTGGCCAGACGATCATTTGCCGCCACGGAGGAGGAGGATATCCTTGTGTCTGCCAGCCACAGAGAGGCGATCCAAAAAAAGAACAAAACACATGAACAAAGCAATCGATGCCAGTTGTTGTTCAGTTTTGTTTGTTTTTCGCGCCCATTTTCCGTTAGGCGTGTGCAATGTTTTTTTTATTTCATTATTTTAGGCACGTACAATCATGCCATTGGACATTATCACTTTGTCGCCACTGTATCTGGAAAACGAAGTCGTGGCTTCCCATTTTTTATTAAAGTTTTGGATTCCTCACCGCAATTAATGGAAAACGGCGGTTTAATCAAAATCGATTCACCAAGTATTAAGAATGAAATTGATCCTATAAGCCGCATAAAGAGATTTCGCTAACGCTCCGCTTCATTACTTTGCATTGCCAAATCAATCAGTCAATTACTTGAGAATATAACTTTATTAATATATTTAAAATATTAAAATTAACAATTTTTACTGAATTTTGCTTTACATATTTAATTAAATTATATTTGTTAAATTTATAACAGTAATGGAAACAGTAATCCTGATAAGAGCAAGGACGCTATATGGGGTAATGGGTCGATTTTGGATCCAGCTGCAATACAATTAATTACATTAAGAAATAAACGTCCGAAAGAAAATTTAGCAAAATATATATTGATTTTAAATCCATAAAAAGAAATTCACTTACTTGTAGCATTCTTTCCATTCATGATATCTTTGCTATCATTCCCTCTATCATCATCTTTAGTTTCTTTAAAATTGGTACAGGCAAATGTTTCTTCAGGTATACTTTTGTCTATTTTAACTATAAAGGAAATTTGGAATGTTTTTTTTTCCTATTGATATAAACATTGATATAACAAAAATATACCAGAAGTTTTTAATAAAATATCATAACAGATGGTGCCAACACAATTTTAAATTCTTTTGCCAGGAAAGTTACATAACTTATTGCTGGATCTTTTCCACTGCATTTACAGTGGGTGATTGGTTAACGAACATAATCCGTTCCAAGACTTTGTTCGCTATCCGAATTGTTCGTTAACCGATTATCGATTTACCATAGGTTTCTATGGGAATTTGATTAATTCGTTCTGGAGACCCCCCAAAAAATAAAAATATATATACTTTCTTACTACGTTTATTCACATGTAATAATAAAAATACATATTTACACAGGCTTGCATTTTTATTAGTCGTGTTTTTCCGTTTGTGGGGGTTAAAGAATCTGTCCAATGTCGAGTGCTTTTCTGTCTTCTTCATGATTTTTCAGAAGTAATTAATAGCATTGTAATTGTAGAGATCTATAGGCCTATTAACCTCAACCTGGTTTGGATGCCATTTTAAGACCGTTGTTCTGACATCCTCCCACTTCTTCAAAAGATCTTTAATAGCAGATATCGGCATAAATCCGTATTTTCAGAAGAAAACGTAAAAGAATTGTTTCTGTCAGAAATATAAAAGGCTGGAATTACAAGGGAGAGTTTCAAAGTTCGGGGGAATACTATTCGATCAGTATATACTGGGTAGAACGTCGTTGTCGACGTCTCCCGCGCTCCGAAGAGTTTCGAATTGTTGCCTGAGACAAAGGAAGACCAATCGGTATTCGTTATTTACGCGCTTCTTCTTGTGTTTGTTCAGTGAAGTATTCGTTATCCGAACATGTGTTCGTTGTCTGATCATAAAAATCTTTCGCGAAAGTGTTCGTTATCCGATTTGTTCGTTAACCGATCACCCACTGTACTTGTAACCCGTATTTGTTTGTAAACTCAAGTGGAGAGGAAGTGGATGCCAGCTGAGAGTGAGAGGTGAAAAAGCATTAGTGTGGAAAAGACATCTGTGTAGCGACACCTGATATACAGGATGGGTAGAAAGTAACTAGGCATTGAGAAATTGCTAATTTCTATATTTTGAATGCAAAGATAAAAATTATTTGACATGTACCTTATTAAGTGAAAATAAGGATGCATACCTTAAAATTCAATGTAGAGACTGACACCATCCATCAACTTCTCAAATGATTGGGGATCATGATATGAACGGACAGCCATTTCTCTGTGCAACCACAACCAAACCTGTGGTCATTAGTTTCGTACAACAATTCTTCATTGTTTCTGGACAGATTGTGACACGATGTAAGCCACCATCTCTAGAAACAGCAACCACTGATTTCCAATACTCATAGTGTACATCAATCTGAACTCACTCCTGAATAGAAAAGTGGTTGGCCATCTTTTTTGCCACTATACATGCAACCTCTCTCTATCACTGCCCATACCACCAATACAGGAATAATAAAATTCCACTGATTAATATACATGAATGCACAAATATTATTATGATTTTATTATTATTACAAAAATTATAGCAATTTCTCAATACCTAGTTACTTTCTATCCTACTGCCTGCATGTATATTTTTATTTATATAAAAAGTGTACAATGCCATAATGTTGTAAATGCCATTTTTCTCTAAATACATTTTATTGAAGAAATGAATTCTAAACACAATTCTTTCTGCTGTGAAAAAATATTGTGGCAATAGCAGAAATGTGAGTAGTTGTATTTTTAAGTTGAATTTATGTTCAAGCCATAAGATTTTAAGCACAAAAGTGTGAGTCACGTGTCTTTTGGCACTTGAAATGCTCCAGCTTATGTTTACATCATTTTGTTATTCCAGAGAATTTGTAACAGTGAGATTTTTATCATTTTCCTTCAAGACTGAAGGAATTCATTCACTAGAAAAAGTGTTTTATATCTCTCCTGAAGAGTTTGTTTTTTGGCATTTACAACATTATTTCATTGCATGCATCATACATTAAATTTAAAGTTTTTCTAATAAACAGTTAATTACTGCAGGAGCAATATATTACAGGAATTTTAAACAGGATACAATTAACAAAAAATAGTGACAGAAATTCCTCTCTCTCTCTCCTAGCAGTATTTTCTAAATAATTAAAATTTGTAAACAAGAAAAATTAATAATACTTACTTTCTTTCTTCAGTCTAGTACATTGTTATCAGATGCACATTGAACATGCTTTTCTATCCCCAAAGGTGCATCTGCAAAAGGATGACTGGCCATTTGTTCCATTTCCACAAATTGCTGCTGACAATAATGATTATTATTAAACAATTTCGGAATTATTGATAAAAAAATTAAACACAAAATTAAATTATTAAACATTATTTCAATGAAAAAATTTAAATTACCTGTCTTCTTCTATAAAGATCATATTTTTGTTTAATTTTCCATAAAACTGCAGCAATAATTATGAGAGACAAGAAGCAACTAGACAAGAATAATAATTTTAAAAAGTATTTTTAAATATAATTATATATAATATTTATTTAATAACTAAGTACTGTAGTACCTTATACTTCGAATGACTCTAACTTTAAATGTTCCAGACTTCAAACACTAAATATGAGAAAAATTTAACCTGAAGTTTAAAAATGCTTTTAAGTTCAAACTGCACATGCAAAAAATGCACTTGCTGCATAAACACCATCCAAGCAGTCTTTTGCTCTCACTGTGAAAGCATCTATTGCATGATCTTGCATGTTTTCAATGCTTTCTTTTGCTTCATTTTGATGTGTTTGATTATATATATACATAAAAATCCCTACCTATTAACTATGACATCCAAGAAGTGTGTGGAAGCAATTAAGTGTAAAAACGAAACTTATCATGAAGCATGAAAGCAATACATATATGGTGGATCTGGTGACCATGTTTAAAATGTCAAAGCCAATGGTGTTCAACATTCTTAAGAACAAGAAAGCAGCAAATGTGAGTAAAGGAGATAGCATGTTTATTGAGGAAATGAAAAAACTCCTAGTGTGGATAAATGAGAAGCAATTGGCTGGTGATATCTCTGTGAGAATTATTTATTAGAAAGCCAAGCAGTTACATAGTGACCTTAAGAAATGCCATCACCACTCCTCAACTAAGATACAGAAAATGCAATTTTCATTTTATTATCCAATATTTATATATTTTATTTATAGTTTTCATGCTTTAATTTATCATTTAGAGCAGGGGTGTCCAACCTTTTTGTTTCTCTGGGCCGCATTGGAAGAAGTCAAGGAGTTTTGGGCCACAAGTATATATAATATATACTTGTGGCCCAATATACAAGTATATTTAAAAATTAACGTGTCTAGATTATAATAATAAGTATTAAAACTTTATCAAGAAAAAGGATATTTTAAAAAATTACTTCTACAGACACTTTCAATTTTTACTTAGAAATAGATAAATTCATTTATTATAAAAGAGACAAACGAAAATTTATTTGAAAAACACAAATATTTGTTTTATTTGGGTCTCTAATTAATAAAAAGCGACGAAACACCATTTTAAAGTGCATTTTTATTCAACTAATATATTTATAAATAATATGTAGCCCAAAAAGTAGCCAAAGCGCCAAATGATATTTTTTACGTCAAACAAAAAAAAGTAGCCACATTTGGCGCAATGTAGCCAAATCTTGCAACGTTGGAAGAAATACTAAATAAAGCTGGAGTTGTGAATCAAAGGATTATAGACCCAAGTGCGGGGAAAAAGAGGCAAAGGACAAAAGATAAAGAAGTGAAAAAGGTTGAAAAATTACGGGTCCATATTTGCTTAACAGAAGATCTATTTAACGTTTCTCACTACTACATCTTTTGTCCTTTCTCATCTTTCCCTCCTTTTCCCAAATTTGGGTCTATAATCCTTTGAGTCACAACTCCAGCTTTATTTAGTAATCCTTCCGCATTCACACATCTCCAAGTATTTGAAAATATTTTCTTTCCACTCAAAAATAAAATATGAATAAAGGTTTACGGCTATGTGAAACTTTTTTTTGAGTTTATGCCGTTGAAATAAATAAATAATAAAAAATTAAAACATTTGTCCGTTTTGTTTACACGTTTATTGGGCCGCATTGGAACTTCCCTTGGGCCACGGGTTGGACACCCCTGATTTAGAGCATTTAATTGTTTTTTTTTTTTTTTACCTTAAATTATATATTTTCTGGCTAAGTTTATTAAAATAGTTAATGTTTAGAATCTGGAAACAAATTAATTCGCTTTCTATTATTTCTAATCAGGAAAATTGTTTTGACTTCAAACAATTTAGAGTTCAAATGGCCTCCTGAAATGAATTATATTTGAAGTATGAGGCACTACTGTATTTATATCTAATCTAAATGTATAAATTAATAAATAATCTGATTTTGCTAATGCAATGCAACAATGTGTTGTTTATGAACTAATTCAAAAAATTATAATTAATTTGTTTTTAACTTCTACATTTGTAGAACTATTTTGCATTAAAAACATTTTCTAAACTTATTTTTATCAAAAATTTCATGTACATATATACATTTCTGAATAAATAATCTATTCTGATAAAAAATCATTGTTTGAATTTATCCCTATTACATGTTTAATTTCTTTTTGTTTCTTTTATTCATAATCATTATTATATAAAGTGAATGGCAGAAGTCAGGGCCAGATCATCGCATAGACAAATGAGACAAATATCTAGGGCCTGGTTTTTTGAAGGCCCTGGTTAAACTGTCTATTTTGAAAAGATTAGTAAATAAGATAATTTACTTTTCTGTTGGACAACTGTATACAAGGTCTGTTCAAAAAGTATCGGACCTTTATTTTTTTCGCGTAAACGAATGATGCGCGAGAGGCCTCCTTCGGTGGAGTTGTGGAGGGGACAGTCATGCACAGCCCTGAATTTTTTCCCGCCTGCAGGAAGCGTCAGTCGTTGGCAATCGGCCTATGAGTGAGGTCATGTAGTGCGCTTTCGTCGGATTCCACTAAGTTGGAAAATGACTGAACAGCGTGAGCAGCGATATTACATCAAATTTTGCCAAAAACCATGGCGATACCCGAGTGTAAACCATTCGCAAGATTCAGCAGGCTTTCGGGGACGATCCTCGAGGCCAAAAAAA
>NW_019385389.1:258403-265770 GCF_000671375.1 Centruroides sculpturatus
CTTTAAAATACAATTCTAATAATAATGAAAATAACATAAGGTTATTTAATTTTAATGTGACAAATGTGCACGATTTTCTTTGCACAACTTTGTAAAATCTGGTTGCTTTTTGATCAGCTTCAGTCTCGAGTCATCTTTGAGTTGAAGTCGGTGACAACGTTTAGTTTTCGTGTTTGTCATGGCCGAAAATCCGCTCTCGCAGAGGTATGTTGTGCAAAATGGTAGTAAATATTTTATTGCCGCTTCGCTGACACGATGATAATGATAATTGTACAATTAACACAAATTGTGTTAACTGTACACTTTTTGTTTCTTGCGTAAGAATTTCATTTAGGTATTGTCACAAATGCATTTTTTGATGAAATTTCGAGAATATTTTTAGTTATTAATAAATGAATTTGTGCATTCGACATCATGTTGTAAATTGCCGAATTTTTGATGGTCCCCCATTATTTTTTTGATTGCTTCATCTCATGCGTTTAAATTTTAAATTGACCGTTTTTAGATTGCAGCGCGTACCCCTTCACGCAATTTCGCGTACCCCCAGGGGTACGCGTACCACTAATTGGGAACCACTGGTCTAGTAGAAATACTTTCTTGAACTTTGCAATTTTTCAATCATCCAGCTGTCAGCCTCCTTATTGCTCAAGAGCCAAAAAGTTTTTACTAAAATAAAGAGAAAATCTTCTGTTGGAAGAAAATTTCCATTTTAATATACAAATTTTGTTGCTCAGAGGAACTGCTCAGATTTCCTTTTGTACAGTTGAAGTGTTTGGTTCTAGCATATAAAGTGATACAGAAATAATGTGTTGGGTTTTGATAACGATTCAGTCACAATATCAACACACCATATACCGAATAAATATGATGAAGTATATGATTGAGAACAGAGTTTTTTTTGGTAAATAATTATAACAGGAATAGGAGTTTAAAAGAAATGACTAGAGTCTTTCATCCTCAGTATTCTGCCTCAAGTCTAAGACTTTTACAATAATTTTTTGTAGATTTTTATATTCTAATTGATACCATAAAAATAGTAAAATAAATGAAAGCTTTGTACCAGTCTACAATATAAATGACCATAATGAGTTGAATCAGTTTGTAGAATAACTTGTACATCAAACTAAAACTGATTTGGCTCAAACTGTAGCTAATTTTCAGGCAACTTCTGAGAAAAATGGTGGTATCTTTTATATATTGCCCATATTTCTTCTTCACTACCATAAATGTTTTGTGGAATTTAAATCTATGCTTTTTTAAAACTATTTTTGCCCTGTGGGCACTAAGAGGGTTTCTTTTAGAAAGCCCATTATGGGTGCAGCCAGGCCCACAATGGGAAAACCAGGTGGTGAGGGACAAGGTCCAACATATCCAGATAGATCTCCAATTGAAAAATTGCTGGTGCTTTTTCAACCTGTTTTGATTCGATTCCAGGTCTTCAAAGAAGTAGGCTGCCATCTTGACTGCTCTGCCATCTGGCCATCAAAAATCTATGCTTTGGGATACTCACTTCAATACATTGATCAATACATTAACTTGATTATTTGATAAATATTCAGCTGTAATTATTAACAAAAAACAGTAAAGAAAATCCAACATATCAGATTTTTATATAAATACAAGACCAATTCAACTTCTGTCTCAAATTTCAGTAACGGCAATGAAAATGTGTGTTAAGAGTCCAATTTATGTTTTTTTCTCTAGGTATTCCCACTCCACATACTGACACTTCTCCTGTTGTTTTAGCAATAATGTTGTGTGTGCAAAACAAAAGTATTTTGACTAGTGTCAGAGCACAGTCCTGAACATAGTGGAGGCAATCATCAGACTTACATAGGAAATTCTGGATCATCTCACATACAGTCTGGATCTGTAATTGTGCATTAATCACTTATTTGGCCCTTTAAATAAAGTCTTGGAAAACAGAAATGTTGGGAGACAAGAGCCACTGCATGAACAACTCTGAAGTCTGAGTTCATCATATAGTGGCTCTAACACCCTCCAAAATACTTTTATTCTGCATGCAGAGAATTTTTGTCAAAACAATAGGAGAAGTGTCAGTGGTTGGTGAGGGAGTAAACAAAGAAAAAACTATAAATTGGAATTTTATAACAAACACAGTTCCATCACTATTACTGAAATTCCAGACAGAAAGTGAACTGATTACATACAAGAACCCAATATGTTAAATCTTTATAGGTTTTGGTAAATTGTAAAACTCATCACCCACATTTCTGAATCTTTAATTATTGTTTATTTGTGTTATCATTCTTCTTTGCTGTTATTTATGTATTACTATTCTGTTTTAGAAAAAATGTAATGTCTATTATGTTAGTTTAATGTTGAAAGCATTCTATATCATTTAATTAACCAGATTTCATGGTTAAAAATTAGTATTACTTCACATCTAATGCATCAGTCTAATTAATTCAAATTAATTGTAAAAAAATATTGAAATCTAAGCTTATTTAAATACCTTGAAAATATGATGATGAATTGCAACAGATCTAATGCTCTATATTCTGAAAATGATATCTGCAACAGAAATGGTGTACTAAATCCAAATACACGAACATAAAAAGTTGTATTGTCTGTACCAAATATATAGTCATCATGAGAAAACTGCACTTTAAATTTGTTGCATTTTTCACCTTCACGAAGTAAACGTTCAGTCGTGGAAACTGTAAATATGAATATAAAATTAATTTAGAAAATGGCTTAACATTATTTCTAAACTTTGTTTAATTAACTCACAAGATGAAACTGTTATATTTATAAGAGCACTATCAGAACATTTTATAGTTAACTCAACATCTACATCCGGCTTGACAGGAACATTCATAAAATTAATTTTTGTAAAATGTTTATCTTCATTTTTTGACATATTAAAAGTATACTGGAAATCTGTAGAGAGATTATCTAAAAAGAAAAAAAATTATATTACAAATCTGAGTGACATGTTTCATAAAATAAAATCTTTTGATAAATTACAATAAGCTATATTTCATGGAAAAAATTATCAAATTATATAAATTGTATAAGATTGATCTTTAATCATAGCAGAAAAAACATTGATTACATTTACAACTTCAAATTTTCTTCAAAAAAGTCAAATATTTAGAAAGTTGTCGTTTTTGATTTCATGAAGATGTTTGGAAATTGTTATTCTACTGAATAAAATAAATAATTAATTATTTTAATCAACTAATTTGATATACTGACAATTATAGTACATTCTATATTCAGATTATAAATATTCATATTGCTGAGCTATTATAATTAGAGATTATTAAAGCTGTATTTATTATTGCAAACATTTCAAGACAGAAGAGAGAATTTCAAAGATTGATCCAGTCATTTCTGTAACTGTATGAACAATAAATTCTACTAAACACAGATACCTTAGGAATTAAATTTGTTTTAATACAACTAATTTTGATTTTTACCCAAGTAAATCTGAAATATAAAAAAATTGGATAAAGATTTGCAACCAGTTTTGAGATTCTTGAGGTTTATTTAGACAAAACTAAATTCTGATACTGTTACTGTCTGCAGATCAGTTCAAAAAATTTCATTAAGTTTTCATGAAAAATCCTGTTCNTAAACACTATACAAACAGTAAAAAATGCTCATAGTATATGGGGAAGATGCTCCTAAATGTTGAACATGTGAAATGTGATTTTGAAAGTTTCATTCCAAAAATTTTGAACTAAAGAATACAAAATGCACGAGATGACTAAAAACTGTTGACAAAGAGAAATTTCAGGAAGCAAGTCTTAAAAAGTTACGAATAACAACCTGTACTTTCAAAAAATCTTTGTGTGTCACCGACATAATTATTGTGTTCCATCTGCATTAAGTGAAAAAAAAAAAAAAACAAACTGGATTGAGTATAATTTTATCTGATGAAGGTAGATAGCTCTAATGTTTCATTTTATTTAAATTAGTTACACATTTTTATCATAGAAAACTTTTCTTATAGATGACAAAATTAAAATAAAAATATTTGTTATTAACTGAAAATTTTGTTTTAGTAGGTTATTATTGTTCAATTGAGTGCCAAGCTTCCAGTGTATTTAATTAACACGATTTTGATATACAGAGTAATCGGAAAATGTCTGGCCAAAATTTAAAGAGAGTTACAGGAGACGAATATAAAAGGATTTGCAGTACAAAGCTTGTCCGGAAATGCTGCATGAATGTCCTGGAGAATAAAGAAAATGGAAAAATAAAAGGAAAGAGAGACAAACAAATGTAACAAGCCCTTTATTAACATGTCACAGCAAATGCTTGAAAGAGCGACCACCAACCATAATACAAGCATCACATTGCTGCTGCATTTTGTACAGCATTTGTGAAGCGCTGCATGCTGTATGAAATCACAGCAGGGAATGACAGCTTCTCATATTGCCAGCTTGTTTCGACTACCCTACAGAGTGCCCTCTATCACCTTCACGCAGTGTTTCTAGACAAGCATTGTAGTGCGAATCCTTTTATATTCATCCCCTCTAACCGCCTTTAAATTTTGGCGAAACATTTTCCAATCACCCTGTATATATATGTATATATGGTAGGATTGAGCAATTAATTAATCACATGAATCAAGAGATACCTGTTTATATACATTTATACTAACATGAACAGCCATATTTGAAATGAGCAATACAGACAATAAGGATGCCACTAGCAAATCTTAGCACAGAACAAAATATGTTCACTGAATTACTTAAAATTCTAGAAGTAGACAATCAGAGATTGGTTAGAAACAAGTCCAAGATCACAACTAACTACCTAAGTAGTTTAACATATGCCTAATTAGAATTAGCAAGAATTCTGCATTACTGAACACTGCTCTAATCATTACTGAGATATCAAAAGAATGGAATGAAAATGAGGTCAAATGTTTAGAGATTATAATTAAATTAATATTTATTAAATAATTTAGAAAATTCTGAAAGAAAAAATCAACCTAGAGCAGAAATCAAATTCCAACTGCAGATGCAGATTTGAGTCCGACTGAAGTTCAATTCTTTTTTTCCAGAATTTAGCAGTAATGTAGCCTGATTTAATCCAGTAATCATTTGGCTTTAATATAATCATCAGGCTTTGATACAGTATGTTTAAATCTTTAATAACTGAATACAGAATACCAATAAGAACAGAAAAACACAACTGGACATTATAGGTGCATCACAGCTACATCACTGTGATGGTCGTGCATGAGACCTATCTGTAACAATAGCAACAGTCATTGTGTAAATTTAAGTGATATGCCAAGATATAAACTACAGGCATAACGGATGTTGTTATACTTTCTGTAAATTTGATTTATTTAGACGAATGTTATTAAAAAAAAAAAACTCATCGAAATCTGTCGGTCTGTTCATTCTATGATCCATTATGTATGCTGTCCGTATAAATGTAATTGTCGCATATCAAACTTTTAATGTATGTTTTTTGAATGTGTTATATCTATATTGTGCATAGTTTCTTGTGCATTGTCAAATTATAATTCGCGTGTTTATACGTACATTCTTCACATGTTTGATTTTATTGTTTAGTTGGCTGAGGAGGGCCTGGAGCCCAAAATGCGCCTTGTAATTAGCGTCACAACCTAATAAAAGATGAATAATCTGCCAAGTGTTTAAAAAGTGTCACTACATTGTGTCTATGAAAAGTAAAAGTAAATAAAAAACACGGTTTCATTGGAATAAAAAAAAATCTTATATATGTTAGCTTATTCAGCTACAATGTTAAAAATAAACTAACCTAGATTTCATTCAGAAAGTAGTTCATAATGGATTTTAAATATATTATTTTAATAAAAAATTAATTATTCAAATTTAATTTCATTAATTGTGATAAATTATTTTGAAGAATTTGAAAAAACCTTCTAGAGTTATAAAATTTATAACTATTTCATAGCAATAATTAATAGAGTTACTTATTCAAAACAATATATTTATACTAACTAGGACACGATGTGAAGTGCCAACGTGTTGAAGGACACAAAGTATTATTTAGAACATATGATGAACCATTAAATGTCATTGGACCTAAATCAGAACCATCGTAACACTGCCCTAATCCTGTTCCACTTCCATTATCACACCAACCACATCTTGGATTTTTCTGACAATCATCACATGTCTGAATATATTTACATAATAATCCTGTAAATACAAAATACATTTAAAAATATAATTTAACAGTAATAAACACTAGTAATAATTATTTAAAAAATTCCAACCCAAGTGGTTAACATACTTGGAATTTAATAAATTGGAATTTATTAAATTCCAAGTATGTTAACCACTTGAATATAATACATGTAATTTAAAAAGATCAAATAATTTCTAACAAATACTCAAATTGTCAGTACAGGATATATTCACTGAACTTGGCAAATCAGACAAATGAGAGTTTTGTTTGGAAATTACAGGTTAAGCATTAAATTTATGGCACCAGATAGTTCTGGTACCATAAATTGGCATCAGAATCTGGTATAATTTGGATAGAATAACAATAGAGAATTTCACAATTTCCGTAACTACCAGGCTCGTTTGCCAAATGGCCATAAATGAAATTTATGAAGTACAGTAGAGCATCGTTTATCTGAAAACCAATCAACCAAAATGTTGGTTAACCAAAAGCATTCCAGCCAGACTGTGTTGTGCTGAATTGAACGTTTTTGATACTAGATTAACTTCTAAAGTATAATTTTTTTTTTTTTTATTTTTGAATATATTTATTTTGTTTGTGTGAAATAAAGAAATAATTTTTAACGATACAATAGCCACGATTATTATTTTAAAAAGTTTACGTTAGGCTTAATATCGATGAAAATTCAACACGAAGCAATATGCAATGGAGAAAAATTTCAACATGGGAATATATTTTTTTGTACATAATCAGTTATCCGAACAACCCAGTCCTCACTTGATTCAGATAAACGACACTCTACTGTATGTAATCCTGTACATTACAGCAGTTGGTGATCCTTATTTTCTGTACAATTTTTAACTAATTTCATTTATGTTTAACTTAACTATAACTTCTAAGACATACAATTATTAATGGCATCAAAAATAAACACAAATCCTCCTCTAACATATTCTTAATTTAATTATCTAGATCATAATGCTTTAGAGACATGAGTCATTTATATTTAGTAATCCAGGGTGTAGTATTGCTATTATAAGATCTCAATTAGTCCAATGAAATTATTAATATGACATCACAAACAAGCCTACCAGAAAACTGGTGGTTAATTTGTTTATCTTATGGTCTGTAATCTATACTGTGCTTCAATTCTATATCTTCAGTATCAATATATAGACAGTCAAAATCCATAATTTGCTAAGAAT